>NC_083482.1:14757904-14775404 GCF_030014155.1 Tachysurus vachellii | reverse complement strand
ATGAACACAGTAGAGAGAGGGAGGGAGGGAGAGATATGAACACCGTAGAGAGAAGGAGGGAGGGAGGGAGAGAGATGAACAAAGTAGGGAGGGAGGGAGAGAGATGAACAAAGTAGGGAGGGAGTGAGAGAGATGAACACAGTAGAGAGAAGGAGGGAGGGAGAGAGATGAACACCGTAGAGAGAAGGAGGGAGGGAGAGAGATGAAAACAGTAGAGAGAGGGAGGGAGGGAGAGAGATGAACACCGTAGAGAGAAGGAGGGAGGGAGAGAGATGAAAACAGTAGAGAGAGGGAGGGAGGGAGAGAGATGAACACCGTAGAGAGAAGGAGTAGAAACAGATATCCGATCACAGCGAGAGTGTAGAGGAGAGAGACAGAAAGCACAGAGAAAGAGATTGGGAAAGAGGGAGGGTGAGAGAGAAAAACAGCACCATAGAAAGTGAGAGGAAAATAGTCCTCGCAGTTTGTCTTAGGGATTCACACTTCTTTGGGTGCTGAAGAGATCTCAGGCCCTTCAGGCCCCTCAGACCAGCAAGCTGCCTTGTTTAACAACAGCCTGACTGATGGCCAGAGTGAAAATGTGAACTCGCACAGATCATTAGAAAAGAGCAATTGTGTGAATCGTCTGGGATCCTCATGACCCGTTGGAGATCTCCCACAAAAGAGATCGTTACAACGAAATAATACGACGACGGCCTTGCTTTTAACTCGTGCATACAGTGCCTAGAATATAGACCACGGTGTTTCATTTAATTCCATTTTTAAATCGATTTTGTTCATTAGTCATAATCATAGAGCTATGTTTTTGAGGTGAGGTGAGATTAGATTAATAGATTTATTTTTTTTTTGTTCAAGAGTAGACCTAATGTGTAAATATGTTCAACATATAAAGGGTTTATTGTGCTTTACGAACCCGTAAAGGCCTGTAGATTGTGTAGAGAGTGACTGACATCCACACGCAAAAAAAAAAGTTGTTGTTTTCAGTTGTTTCTCTCTTAAGTCTCCTCTTTACTCTATGAAATACTGATCATATGGTTTAAGGTCAGGTGATCCGCTCGGTCTAAAATCTAGCCGTCTAAAACCACTTCCACTTTCCTGCGCTGATGAAGTCCTTTGTTGACTTGACTGTGTGTTTTGAATCATTTCTGCTGATGAAGTTCCTCCTCGTTAATTTTTCGACGCTGCTAAATTCCTTCTGCTTCTACCGCCGTGTGTTCCGTCGTCGGTAAAGGTTAGCGAGAATGTACCAGAAGCAGCCACGCGAGTCCGAGCCGTCACACTGTTTCAAAGACGAGCTTGTATGATTTGGACCTTGAACAGAACCGAACACATCTTCTTCCACTCTTTGCACCGATCCTTTTTCAATAATTTCTGCTGAACTTCTTTGTGAATCCAATCTGGCTCTTTGCGAATGTCTGATTCTTACCACCGATGAGTGATTAGTCTTGATTTCTTTTCTGTGAGTCTTCTTCCTGCGCTAGAATTGTGATTTCTTCACCCTCGCCCTTTTGGACGTTGTTGGGGATGACCCACTTGTTTGGGGTTTTTATTTGTAGCTCTGACAATATTTTTTTCATCACCTGCTATTGTTTTTTTGTCTGGTTGTTAGTCCACTGCTGGTTTCTTTCATTTCCAGTATAATGCAGTTTACCTCCTGTTTCTGCTTCGGTTTGATTTCCTTCTATAGACATCTTCCTGGTCTTGATGTTGGTTTATCCTTTTTTAAGAACTAATACCTAAAAGTTTTTAAAGGCAGAAACCAAGTGGAAAAACAAATTGGTGTAAACACTACTGTAATAACATACAGTATGGTGTGGTATTTAATAGGGCTGGGCAATAAAACGATAACGATATGTATCGCGATAGACACGTGATCGATATCAATAAAAAATGTGTTCGATAATCTTCGTCAGAAGAAAACAGAGGTTGCGAAGCAAGTTTGGTTGCATTAACAAAGGCATTCACTCTCTGGTAACCTAGCAACGTAGGAAGTGACACGCTAACAGCCAATCTTGTAACACTGTCAAGTTTGGTTGCGCCATATCGTTGTCTCGTGCTGGTCTGCTGGATATATTTTTTTTCCTGGTCCTTATTTTAAATGGGTCATAAAAAAAATCTCAATAATTATTGATATCGACCGATATGAAACACTGATATCGTGATACAGTTTTCAGCCATATCGCCCAGCCCTACTATTTAGGCTAAGAGAAATTAGCTATGTCATGTCATATGTTTGAGCTTTAAAAAAACAAACGTACAGTATACTGTATGGTCTGTGAGCTGTGACCTTCTGTCCTCGCATCGCACTCTTGCCTTTGGTGTTTGGTGTGCCTTTATCTTCTCTCTATGTTTTAACCACGAGGTCAGTGGGAGAGTTATATTTACGACACTTTGCTCTGGACTTTGCTCGTTTATTTCAGGTTTCCATGAACCTGAGTGGAAAATGTCATTGGTGCGTGTAACTTAGTTAAAAACCTGTTCTACCGTTAACCAGAAAACGCTCTGTATAAAACGGTCGATTTGAAAACGTACGTGAGAGGATATTTGCGAATACGGGAGTATTGTTCTATCTCTGTTGTTGTTGTTGAACTTCGTTGCCCAGACATAAAATCAGCTTGTAAGGCTGGATGTGTATCAGCTTGGATGGGACACGGACGCCGGTGTCGATACTGCGCTCCGTTCTGGGAATACGCGATGTTGGCCGACACAAAACAGATGTCTCACACGAACGAGGCACGCCTTGTGTTTTTTTTTTGTTTTTGTTTTCAGGCATGGTGTCACGTTCAGCAACAGAAGCTCTGAGCTTACTTGGTAATATTAGGTTACTTGTAGACTTGCAGAAAAGGTAAACACCTTTTCACCCAGCGTAACGGTGCATGTATGTGCATGCATTGTTTTTGTAGTCCGCGTCCCGTATACCCGTGCTCCTGTTTATCTCTCCTCCTGTGTGTGTGTGAGCGAGAGAGAGAGCGAGTGGGTGTGTGTGGTTGGTGGGGTGGGGGGATTGTCGGTCACGTGGAGACAGAGACGGCTCACCGATTGGCTGCCGAGGACTGAACTCGATCCCTGTGTGCTTGTGTGGTCCGAGAGGCAGTTCTGAGGAAACGAAAGTCACACAGTAGCGTGTTGTATTAAACTGAAACCCAAACGGCTCGGTATACCAAGGTGGGAACGTTGCCAAATCCACTGTTTTTACACACAATGCTGATGCTTAGGTGCTGCTATCTGAAGAACAGGCTTGTCTTTAAACCTCGAGTCCTATTCTGTAAACAGGATAAGTGGCAGAAGATGGATGGATGGATGGTATATGGGGTTGGTCACAGCTCCGTATTATTTGTCCTTTAAACTCCATGCTGCAAGATTTATATTATCATGCCGCCCTGCAGCTGTTGCATGTACTTTAAAACATCTGTGAACGCTCTTTCGTCGTCCTGAAAGATCTCCAGAATTCATCGTTAGGAATTTACTTCCTTCCTTAACTTCTATCATCTGGGGATGTGCATCGAAAACACGCAGCGACTTCTGCAGTCATTAGTCCATCTGTTTGAAAGCGTATCTCTGCAGACCGGCGGGCGGGACGGGCTTGGGTTAGGGTTTCTTTTTCTGTAACATTTACATTTATGGCGTTTCGCAGGCATCGTTATCCAGAGTGACGTTACATTTATCTGATTTTTATACAAGCGAGCAGTTAAGGGCCTTGCTCAGGGGCCCAACAGTGTCTGGTTAGTGGACCATCCTGCCCTATCAGTACCAATGCCTTAACCACCGAGCTACCACTTCCCTATAACCTGTTCTTGCCTGCAGAGATGCATGACTCCAGTGGTTCACAAACTTTTTCAGCCTTTGCTTGCTAAAAGGTCAGGTTTCCTCCCCGACCTTTACTTTAAGGACGTATCTTTTTAAAGCCGTCACTGTTTTCTTCTTGAGTTGTCTTGCTTGCTCCTGTTCCATCATTATGTGATGCTTAACCGAATGGCTAAATCCAAACCGTCTGTGTGTCTGTCTGTGTCTGTCTGTGTGTGTCTGTGTGTGTGTCTGTGTGTGTGTCTGTGTGTGTGTCTGTGTGTGTCTGTGTGTGTCTGTGTGTGTCTGTGTGTGTCTGTGTGTGTCTGTGTGTGTCTGTGTGTGTCTGTGTGTGTGTGTGTGTGTGTGTGTGTGTGTGTGTGTGTGTGTGTGTGTGTGTGATCCCTTCAGACCATGCTAGTCCTAATCTCAGAAGCACTGTTTTATCTCAAATCAGACTCTTCTCTGACCTCTCTGTCTCTCTCCCACTTACTTCAGGCTCCATGAGGAGATCAAAGACTTCTACGAGTACATCTCTCCTCGGCCAGAGGAAGATCGGATGAGGCTGGAAGTCGTCGACAGAATTCAGAGAGTCATCAAGGACCTGTGGCCCAGTGCAGATGTATGTATGTGTGTGTGTGTGTGTGAGAGTGAGAGTAGGTGTGTATCTTCCCTTTTTTAAATGGATTGTCTCATAAACCTGCAGTGTAGCTCTTATTAAATTCTGCTCTCCCACTCGAGCCATCTGTCTTGTAAGGACATGGAGGATTTTGATTTTTTTTTAGGAAAAAATAGCATTTTGTCCAATGCTGATGGGGTAGAAAACATATTTTTCAAGTCAAAATTCAGTCAGTCAAGCGATTGAAAATATATAGGTCTCTTTCGGGGTGTGTGCGCATGAGTGTGTGTGTGAGTGATTTATGTTCAGAATTTCTCCTCATGTTGACAGGTCCAAGTCTTTGGCAGTTTCAGCACCGGACTGTATTTGCCTACAAGGTAAGCTTGACCTCTCTAAATGTTTGAGTATTAATATATCGTGTGTGTAACGTATTCTTTTTTCGTCTAGACTTATTTACACAAACGCTGAAACTCTTATCTGAAACTTACCTGAAAAAAAACTTTGACTTTGCATTGTGAATGAAACAAAGGAGTAAAAGTAGTTTAATGTTGTTGGGTTAAAGCAAGGTTAAGTTGCACTAAAGTATTATATTATTCTGTATATTTCTAGGCTACAAAGAGAAGTGTTAATTACGGTAATTGATGTAAGGTCTGTGTAGGTGTTGGACAATTAGGTGGTTGTTCTGTTATTTCACTCACAAAAAGTGTTTCTGGACTCCTACCACCGAGCAAGTTATTTTTAGGATTAAACATAATCTTAGGCAGAATAATGAGTGCCCTTGGAAGACAGCGGTCCTCAGATGGACCGAGGAGGAGGTGAGCGGAGGATAAGAAATGATTTGGTACAGAATCCGCTTCATCCTAAGGACAGTACTGATGTTCTGTCCGTCATCTTTTTGTGAATGTCGAACAATACGTTATATCGTCAGAGAACAGCTACATGTTCAAGCGGTGTGTTTTTGAGGAGTGTCTATGGATTTATGTTAGTGGTGAGTGTATGGACTTTATAAACCTGTGTGTGTGTGTGTGTGTGTGTGTCAGTGATATAGACCTGGTAGTGTTTGGAAACTGGGAGACGCTTCCTCTGTGGACGCTGGAGGAGGCGCTGCGCAAGAGGAACGTTGCTGACGAGAATTCCGTTAAAGTGCTCGATAAAGCAACGGTAATGTGTGTGTGTGTGTGTGTGTGTGTGTGTGTCACTCCCTATGTGTGTTTAATGTAATAAAACTGATATTCTGTATGTTTGTGGGTCCTCACAGGTTCCGATTATCAAACTGACAGACGCTCGCACTGAGGTCAAAGTGGACATCAGTTTTAATGTGCACAGTGGTGTTAATGCTGCCAATCTCATCAAAGACTTTAAAAAGGTGTGTGTGTGTGTGTGTGTGTGTGTGTGTGTGTGTGTGTGTGTGTGTGTGCTTTGTGTGTTGTCAATGTGTGCATGCCAACAACTCTAAATGAATGCAGACCAAGCTGGGTTTTAACTTGTCATTGTTTGTGTGTGTGTGTGTGTGTGTGTGTGTTTCAGAAATTCCCTGTGTTGCCGTACCTGGTGCTGGTGCTAAAACAATTCCTGCTGCAAAGAGAGCTGAATGAGGTGTTTACTGGAGGCATTGGGTCCTACAGCTTGTTTCTCATGGCTGTCAGTTTCCTACAGGTATATACATACACACACACACACACAAAACACACACCAAGCATCAATGATTGAGGCTGAATAATTTTGATGTGACATGTCTTGTGACCTGATTGACATTGCTTACCATCACTCTACACTTTCGTGGACCTTTTGGAAGTTGGAGGAAAACCAACAAAGGAACTCGACGGTCTATGAAAGCGGCTGTTCTTGCATGGCATTATTATGGGATGTGGAAGTCATGGGAACTAACCAGTGGCTGTATGTGTTTTATAGCTACACTACAGAGAGGATGTGTGCAGTCCCAACTCCAACATGGGCGTCCTGCTCATCGAGTTCTTCGAACTGTACGGCCGCCATTTTAACTACCTGAAGACGGGCATCAGGATTAAAGATGGCGGCTCGTACGTAGCCAAAGACGAGGTGTTGAAAGGCATGCTGGATGGATACAGACCGTCCATGCTGTACATCGAAGATCCACTGCAGCCTGGTATGCTGTCTCACACACACACACACACACACATACATACATACACGATCAAGTGTAAGGATTGGAACATTTCTTAAGATTTCTTCTATATTTTCCTGACTGTCTGTTTGTGTTTGTTTGTTTGTTTGTTTGTTTGTGTGTGTGTTTTAGGCAATGATGTGGGAAGGAGCTCATATGGAGCCATGCAGGTAAAGCAAGCGTTCGATTATGCCTACGTAGTCCTGAGCCACGCCGTCTCTCCCATCGCCAAGCACTACCCCAACAACAAATCTGAAAGGTTCGCACACACACACATACACACACACACACTTCTATACAAACTTTGACAGTCATACAAGCCCAGACCTGAAACACAATATGAGTGATTCATAACTAAATCTAATCTGTGTTTTTCTTTCTCTCTCTCTCAGTGTGCTGGGTCGAATAATCCGCATCACAAGGGAGGTAGCAGAGTATCGAGATTGGATCAACGAGCACTGGGGCGGGCAGTCGCAAACCGAGGAGGCGCTCAACTGCAACGGTACACACAGATGACCGTTCTGCTTAAACTCTTTTTTTTGTGTGTGTCACAAAGCTAGAAATTAAGATTAGTGTATCTCTATAAAACGTCCTTGTCAAGAGGCAAGTCATTTCTGTCTGTATAAGGAGTTATCTTTAGCTAGTTAGTTAAAGGTGGGGTGCACGATGTTTGATAACGCTTCAGAAAACTGAGCAGAAAGGAGCCAATGAGCAGAAAGGAGCGTGTCTTGTCGATATGCGGCAGAGAGAGTGTTCAGTGCGCATGTCTGACATTAGCCTCTGCCTTTACCTCTGACTCGGGATCTAGGTGTTGAACGTCGTCCTCCGCGTGAAACGGAGCTAAACCTTTCACGCTAAAACACACAGTACTACAAAAACTCATTTGTATTACCATAGTATTACTCATTGTGTTCATTTACTGATTAAAATATCCCCTCGGCCAGCTGCCCCAGCAGGTTCACGCCGTGTTGCGTATGTACTGTATGTGTGGAGCGGAGCTATCAAAACAGGGGTGACACCCATTTGGGTTAGGGGCGTGTTTGTTTTGGTGATTTCAAATGTCGACATTGTAAAAAGTAAACATCTGTGATCTTTAAAAGCTTTATAAATGTCATATTTTTCTAGCATCTATTCTAAGAATGTCGTAACTCTTGGACTCCTCCTTGTCCATACAGGAAATGATGTCACCCTCCTGGTGGAGCCTCAGGAGCTGGATGAGTGTAACAACAACTTGCGTGACGAGATTGTGGTCCTTCCTCCGGCGCCGAGGAGTAAAGCGTCCTCCAACTCCTCCTCCCCACCTCCTTCCTCACCTTCGTCACCCTCTTCGTCCTCGTCGCCTTCTCCGTCATCCACGACTTCCAGCGATGCAGTGAGTACATACTGTGTGTTGTTTTTTTTAATCTGTTCACTTTTACAGATCCACTGATCAGAATGTTTTCTCATCCATCGCGTCCAGGATTCGGACGGAACGCCGTGCAAGACGGTGAAACAGCTGCCTGGCCGGGGCTCCGGCGCTCACAGAGATAACACGGAGAGGAATCTGTCCAATCACAGAGCTCAGTGTCATCCCATGTCCACACCCACTACAGGCCACAAAGGCAGCAAGGTAAAAAATAAATAAATAAATAATGCTTTGGATTAGAGCTGGGCGATAAAACGATAACCATATGTATCGCGATAGACACGTGATCGATATCAATAAAAAATGCGTCCGATAAAACGTTCGATATTTTTTATTCTTTTTTTTTTTTTTGCGGGGAAAAAAGGAAATGTAATTTTTATTACCGTTCTTTTAAGTTCTTGATCGGACATTTTATTCTTCGTCAGAAGAAAACCGAGGTTGTGAAGCAAGGCGCTCGCTCTCTGGTAACCTAGCAACGTAGGGAGTGACACGCTAACAGCCAATCATGTAACGGTATCCTTTCGTTTGCGCCATATCGTCGTCTCGTGCTGGTCTGCTGGATTCAGTAACCGTCGACTGATAAGCAGAAAATGAGCCGCAGCGAGCGAGGAAATTGTAAATAAAAAAGGAAAAGTCAGCAACTTTTTCAGATTTCTGCAGGTTTTATATTTCAAACAATGTTACTGTAGTGCATCAGGTTTGTGTTTTTATATTACAGATGTATCTCAGTCTACCTCAGTTTTATTTATGTTTACAAAACACTGCACATATTTAAAACACTTTATTCACCAGAAGGTGAACAGCTAGTGAACTTCCTAGCACTAAACTTGCACTAAATTCTCATGTTTCACTGTTTATATTTAACACTTTGCACTATTTTATTACACTTTATTAAGCGTTTCTTACATTTTCTTTCATTTTGCACCTTAAATGTTAAGAGATAATTGTTAAGTGTTCGTTGTGACTTTAGACTTATGTTTACATTATAATTATTTGAGGTTTCCTGGTTGGTGACATTTCTGTCTTAATAACTGAAGGGATTACGATCAGAGGAAGGTTAAGTTTAAAATAAAAATGTTTAAATGTAAAATATTTTTCTCCTGGTCCTTATTTTAAATGGGTCATAAAAAAAATATCAATAATTATCGATATCGACCGATACGAAACACTGATATCGTGATACAGATTTCAGCCGTATCGCCCAGCCCTACTTTGGATGTGTCATTAGGTGTGGGAGGTAAACTGTTATTATGTTATTAACTGTAATTGTTGTCAAACTGCTGAATTTTGTGTTTTTTCTTTTTTCTTTTCTTTTCCTCTCTACAGCTACACACATCAGCCCTCACCTAAATGTTTTACACACTAATATCCCACCAGGTGGTGCATTATTTCCAAACACAATTTAACAATATTTAATATGGGAAATTGGTTTTGAATTTAGATTTTTGAATCATGAATCATTTTTACCGGAAACAAAAATATTAAAAAAGAAAATACACACATAAAGGTATCACAGGGTCTGGTTTAATTTAGCTTTAGTAGATTTAGTAAAGGATCAAATGGAAAGTGTGTGTTTTCCTGTGGAACCCTGCGGTCATGTTGCAACTTGTACACCAGGTTTTTACAGCTGTGATGTTATTCCAGATAACCTGAAGGGTTCACTTGCATTTAAAGGTACTTTGGGAGGGGCATACTGTCTCTTTCCATCAGTCAAAGTGACAACAGCGATCTGTAGGTTCTTGTTTGTGCCATAACGATGTTATCAAATCGTGATCGTTTGCATTCGTTCTCGTCTCTCAGCAGAGCCGACAGTTTCGCCCGAACAAAAGTTCTCCGGCGCAACAGAGCATCTCGAACAGCAAGAGCCACCAAAGCAGCAAAGCCCATCACCACGCCGCCGGAAAGAGACGGAAAAACCAGCGTGAGGCAGCGCACGAGGACCTGTGCAGATAGGATGCGATCTTTTCTTCCCAGACATTTGCCTACTCTTACTTCCCTGACCACAAGGGGGTGCTGCCAGAGTTATTGTGCCCTCTTTACCCAAATCTGGGTTCTTTTTTTTTAAAGCAGTGAAAAAAAACAAACAAAGAAAAAAAGAAGAAAGTGTGGAAATGGAGGCAAATAAATCAGGAGTGTTTATTTTTCCTTCTCCTTTTTTTTTTTTTCTTCCTTCCTCACAGGCTTTTCTACTGCTTGTGCTTGGTGTGGTGGAGTTTTTTTAGGCGTCCTCATCGACTCTCTGCCACAGAGACCCTTCTCTTAACGGTGTGGAGGACCAAAGACTTGAAAATAAAAAAAAAAGAAAGAAAATAAATAGAAAAATTACAGAGACTCAGATGAGCAATATCTTGAAGCCCTGGACTTAAAAAAAAAAATACAAAAGACTGATATTTGAAAACACAAAAAAAATGAGCTCCAATTTTTAAAAAATGAGGAAAAAAAAATACAATCACTGAAATTCAGGAAAGAATTTATGCATGAAGATTTTTTTTTCTTTGCATTTTTTTTCTTTTGAAAGAGTGAAATTATTTACCATGTGTTAATTAGATGGATTTATACAAAACAAAACCAACAAAAAAAGCAAAAAAAAAAAAAAGATGATAAAATGTCTCTAAATCATAAGGAAAATTTCATAGATGTTTTTACTGGAATTGTCACATTTTTTGACAGAGCCAAACTGGGAATTAATTTAATCATCAGCATCTGAAGTGTGTATGTGTGTGTGTGTGTGTGTGTGTGTGTGTGTGTTGCATGTGTCTGAATATGGTGTTGATGTACAGTATCTGTTTGTGATTCTACGTTTACGGAGGTGCATGAATGTCTTATTGTCAGAAACGGTTCGAGCGTGTGTGTGTTTTTGTTGTCTGTTGCGTGCGCACACACACCCACACACACACACGCACGCTTTCATTCGTCTGAAATTGACATCGTCGGTGTAGCAGAAGCGAGCTTGTCTCAGCATTGTGCTTAATGAGAGAATATTTTACAAATCACTACCCGATTTATAATCCTTTTTCTTCTGTATAGCATCAAACCCCAAAATTATTTGAATTGTATGCATTTTTTTTTCTCAAAGACTTGAAATATAGATATATAATATTATATATATATTATCTATATATATATATATATATATATAGATATGTGATCTAGATGTGTATCTATGGCCAGATGAGGATGATGTGAATGTTGGTCATCTTATATTGTGGCTAAGTCACTGTTCAGTTCATTTATTAATTTGTTTTTGTTTCTTTCTATCAAACAATTGAACCCTCCGATGACCAACGTTTGTCTAAACTTTTCCAAGTGACCATTTTAAACACATTGTTTTAACCTGTGGCTGGTCTACTTATGTTATAAAATGGAAATTAATTTTTTTTTTCTTTTTGGGGTGATTTTATTTTATTATTATTATTATTATTACTTTTTTTTTTTTTAAGTTACATTTTCCCCCCATGTGTCATGGAAACTTTTGTCACTGCAGTACATCAACCGACCGCTAGATGGTAGTCTAGCCTTTTTTTTCCCCTCCACAGAGTTTCCTTGTCATCTTGTCAGATTTGACCATAAATATATATTTTTTTGACGTTCAAGTGGATCAGATTTAACACTTGTATGAAAACAGATGACGTTAGGAGGGAGAGAGAAAGGAGGAAGCATAAGAGCTTGAAGGGTCTCTAGTGCCATTGAGAATGTCTGATGGTTTCAGATGAACTGTAATTGTGATAACTCATGCAATAAACCTCAGCACAATTTAAAAAAAAAACAAACAAAAACCAACCAAGGCGGCATTTTCACTGTGTGTCCTTTTATTATAGGTCTTTTGAATTTATGTGCAGCATCTACATTTTAAAGCATGACTCTGTCTGTTTCTGGGGTAATTCAAGTCGAAGGGTCGTTAATTCAGAGCTAGGACAGCAATGTTGCCTGGGATTTCTGGGTTGGAAGGAATTAGCTAATCAGCTGAACTCATTCAAAATGGTCAAGGAAAAAAAATGGTTCTGTCATTTTGCTCAACAAAAATTCTGATTAAAATAATTGAATAATTTAAAATGCATTTGAACAATTTTTTTTGTTATTTTGTTAAACTCTTTCAATTTGAGTTACCAGTTATCATTTTTATATATATATATATATATTATAAAAATGATAACTGGTATATATGTGTGTGTATATATATGTATATGTGAGAGAGAGAGTGGAAAATCTCATTTTTAATCTCTGATAATTTAGAAAAAACATCGATAAGACCTTCTATTTTTGTTCTGTCTAGGTGATGTTTCAGGGACGTTGATTCAGGTTCAGTTCAATTCAAGTTTATTTGTATAGCGCTTTTTACAATTGACATTGTCTCAAAGCAGCTTCACAGAACATAAACATAGAGCAAAAGGTTATTATAAAGATTAATAGAATGCAAAATTCAAGATTAATATTAGATCAATTTAGTTCACAATGTGTATGTATTTATCCCCAATGAGCAAGTCTGAGGTGACTCAGGCAGCAGTGGCAAGGAAAAACTCCCTTAGATGGTAAAGGAAGAAACCTTGAGAGGAACCAGACTCAAAGGGGAACCTCATCCTCATATGGGTGACAATAGAGGGTGTGATTATAAATATACAGTCTGATAAATGTTGTATTGATGTAAAAGACCACATGGAGTTCAGATCTCCTCTTTAGTAGCGCAGAGTCCGACTGGAGCTGGTAGATCTCTAGATGCCTCAGTATTCTCACAGAGTCGGCCTCATCTCAGTGGAGGTCCGAGATCTTCATCGCACAGAAGACGATCGGAGCTGGTACAATGTCTGGATGCCTCGGGATGGGTAGAAAGAGAGAAGCAGTGGAGAGGGATTAACATATCTGCTGTTCATAAAGATGTGCAAGTCTGATGTAATAGTGCACAAGATTATGGGATGTATTATGTGTACGCCTGACTAAAGAGATGAGTTTTTAAATCTACATTTAAACTGGGAAAGTGTGTCTGATCACATATACACCTTGATACCATTATTTCAGATTATTATCACGATGTTCTGCCATGGAGATATATCGTTACATCCCTAATGTAATTTTTCGGCTCATGTTTCACAGAATTTTAACTCGACTGTTAAGGCAGGTAAAGAAGCGTTCACGTGGCCGACGCTTCAGTAAAATCAGCAGCAACATTTGCTTGTTCTGATGCCAGCTAAACACCGAGGTTACTGTTTGTCAGTGAAATATTAACAAATGAATGCAAATATGTTCAGCAAACTCAAACAACACCGTCAGCGTGAAGAGTGGATGAAGTATAACGATACCACTTATTAGCAAACGTTGTCGTAGGGTAATAAAGAGTGGAACTGGAGTCATGTAAGAACCAAGGGTGGAAATTTCTGGAGTTTGTTGGGAGTCAGACGAATAAAATTAGGTCCTGCGAAGCGTTTCGATGTAGGTTTTTTTTTTTAGCTGGGTATATTTCACTAAGATATGTTTGATTGCAGTAGCTGGCATAAAAAAGTTAGGCTGCAAGTTCAATTCTAGCTTATATTCTAGTCAAAAATAATCTTAACGTTTTAGATAAGTAATACAAGTTAAGTGTTTTGCATACATTATATTTATTATTTGAATTTATTTCATTATATTAATCTTCAGTTCTGTGATGACAGCTTTTCAGCCTCCTACCTGGTCCTAATCGTGTCCGGAAACCTGGTCCTGATATTTAGTACCTTTATTTATTTATTTATTTGTTTGTTTGTTTGTTTGTTTGTTTATATTTTAACAATAACACAACACAGTGGTACCGGTATCTCATAGCAGCATATACAGCCACATAGGCCATATCACCTTACAATCTTTGGATATTCAGGTGTTGGGCTACCAATCGGAAAGTTGTGAGTTCGATCCCAGGTCCACCAAGCTGCCGCTGTTGGGCCCCTGAGCAAGGCCCCTAACCCTCAATTGCTCAGCTGTATAAAAAAATTCATTTTATAGACCAAAAATTCACTGGACATCTTCCAGAAAGTTCCACAAAGAAGACCAAATTTTTTACGCACGCTTATTTTGGATAGCGAATGTGTTGGGCGCGCGTACGCCGTGCGCGCGCGTAAGTGCGCGCGTCCGTTTCCGCGCGCGGACAGCTGTGCTCGCTCTCGGCAGGCGATTTTCTTGCGCTCGAGCAAGACGTCTGTGAGTGTGTGTGTGTGTGAGAGTGTGAGTGAGAGAGAGAGTGTGTGAGAGAAAAGAGGAAGAGCTGAGGAGGGAATAATCTACAAAATAAAAACAAAAGAAAGAAAGAAAATCGAAACAAACCAATAAAACGGAGGAGATTCTGGAGCAAGTGAAAATATTTCCTCAGAAAGAAGAAGAATACGAAGCAGGAGTCGGTTCGTTGTCTCTCCGTTTGCACCGACCGGTTTCAGGTGAGTCGATTCATTTCTACATTTAATCCGTTAAGTTACTTTAAAAACACACAAAAAGACGAAATATTTTTGTTAAGGTTTAAGAAAAACATCCGAATTTCCTCAGAAAAAAGCAGTGAAATGGTAAAAAAAATCCCCTCAGAAGTGTAAAGTTTGCAGCACCAAAACTCCCCTCAGGTCAAACTCAGGTTTTTTTAACTGAAATATAAAATTTTATTTAACTGAAATGTAAAATTTTCACTGAAAACCGTCATCATGAGGCACTTATTGTGCTGTAAACCACCTGAAGATCATAACATCTCACAAATACTGAAGTGTTTTCGCATCTGTTGCTTATATGAAAGTCTGTGAAACGTCATCAAACTCCCTTAGATGGTAAAGGAACCTTAAGAGGAACCAGACTCATCCTCATCCTCATCAGGGTGATGTGAGGGTGTGATTATAAATATACAGTCTGATAAATGTTGTACTGATGAGGAGGTTGTTGTCCTTAAAGACCACATGTAGTTGGTATCTCCTCTTTAGTATAGCAGGGTCTAATTGGAGCTGGAACATCTCTAGATGTCTCAGGATCCGAATAGAGTCTGGCTTGGGATTCTCATAGTGTCTGCCTCAGGATCCTCACAGAGTCTGCCTCAGGATCCTCATAGTGTCAGCCTCAGGATCCTCATAGTGTCAGCTTCAGGATCCTCATAGTGTCAGCTTCAGGATCCTCATAGTGTCAGCCTCAGGATCCTCATGGTGTCTGCCTCAGGATCCTCATGGTGTCTGCCTCAGGATCCTCACAGTGTCTGCCTCAGGATCCTCATAGTGTCGGCCTCAGGATCCTCACAGTGTCAGCCTCAGGATCCTCATAGTGTCGGCCTCAGGATCCTCATAGTGTCGGCCTCTGGATCCTCATAGTGTCTGCCTCTGGATCCTCATAGTGTCTGCCTCTGGATCCTCATAGTGTCTGCCTCTGGATCCTCATAGTGTCGGCCTCAGGATCATCATAGTGTCTGCCTCTGGATCCCCATAGTATCTGCCTCTGGATCCTCATAGTGTCTGCCTCTGGATCCTCATGGTGTCTGCCTCAGGATCCTCATGGTGTATTATGAGGATAATACCTCATGGTGTATACATCCTCATGGATGTATTATGTGTACGCTTAACGAGATTCGATTCAATACAATAAGATTTGTGATACTGTGAGAAACTTTAAAATTTAGTCTTTTTTTCTTGTGGAGTTTGCGTATAACAAACAATGCAAAATAATCTGCATTTCCATTCATATAAAATGCATTCGATTCGTTTAATTTGTTTGTCATTCCAAGCAAACGTATAAATTCTCCTCAGAATTTTAACCGAATGAACAAAGTGTCAGACGCCGAAACATAATGAACTTACGGAGCAGAAATAGAGCTCTGTGTTCAGCAAAAATAGCAGATTTCTGCAGCCTTTATTTTATTTTTTTTATCTCAGAAGTACGTTTGTTTGAAAACCCCCAGTTTATATGATATACGCGATATCCGTGAACGTGAAAGTTTGTAACCCATACTGCTTTATTTGTATAAATAAACTTCATTAGAAAATCCTGCTTCTCTCGAAACCTCCGACTGCAGCCGACACATCGCCTCCAAATTGCTTCGAGCATAACTGCATGAGTCCTTTGTGCAGTAGCCAAGCAGCAAAAACGCCTTTGCCAATAACTGAGCTCTGCCTTCTGTCTAAACTAATACTTCCCTTGTTAACCTCCACACAGGAAATGGGTATTTTGATGAGAATGCAGCTTGGGCTGTTGATTCTCCGTCTAGTCATTTGGGCTCTTCAGCCACTCTGCACCTGTATTCGGCACCGAGCACGGTGCTAACCTGGTCATTTAGCTAATCAACCTGGTCATTTAGCAACGAAGCTAGTCATTACCTGCTTAAGGTGTGTTTATGGTTGGCATCAAAACAAATCCTCGTCTGGTTTGAAGTTTGAACGTTGTTGGTCCTGGGGAGTCTGAGAGCCGTGCAGTCTTATCTTCTAAACTAGCAGAGGCTCAGAGATAGTCTTCAAAGAGAGTGTACTATAAATGACCCTCAAGTGCCTTGTGGAAAATGTTTTTACCTCTGACGAAGTTTCCCATGGATTAGAACTGTGAGAGATTAATATTGTGCGTTACTGTCAGACTTGCTGGAGAAGCAGAAGTTTTCTTTGTAGAGATCAGAAGTCGGGTTTGAGGTCGGAATTTTACGTACGCTACTGAAATTTACAGCTATGATATAGGCTATGTGTAGTTTTTTTTAATCTTCTAGCCGAGCGCATTATGGGTATTCTGTACAACGTTTTAGCAATTTCAGTGGCACTTTGCTTCAGAAACCAAGCGATTCAGGGTGAATTTCATTGCAAGCTTATTTATTTTGGGATAAAACTCTAAACGAAACAGAAAACTCGGCAGCTTTTTAGCTCGCTCAGCGTTCTGCGCTTCTATTTGGCTCAGGGTTGCGCATATCTTCGGCTCACTTTGAGCGAGAGAGACAGAAGAAGTGAATGAGTGAGAGAGAGAAAGAAAGACAGACATAGGGAGGCAGACAGACAGACAGATAGCGATAGTGATAGGGACAGACAGAGCGAAATAGAGACAGAGAGTGAGAGACAGACAGAAAGATGAGAAAGAGAGAGAGCACAGGAGCTCATCCACGTCCTCACGCTACATTTTCCGACCTCTGTATTCAATAAAAGACTTCGGTGAAGTTATGTTACAGGACCGTAATAAACAATCGAGTGGTCGATGACGAAGCAGCTTTCCAACATCAGCACGTCCAAAAAGGTTTCGTTCTTTATACCCCAGGAAGTGGCAGTTCATTTATTAAACACCTGTTACCTTTCTCCTGTCTGGGAAGCGTCTGACTTCCTAGTACAAAAGATCAGCCTCTCTAAATCGTCATTCCTACTCAAAGTCATTCGTTAATGAACGAGTCTCGATACTTTTCTGTTGACTAAGTGTGAATAAAGGAGTTTAAATACAGCGTCAGGGCATTGGCACTAACTCGATACGTGGGTAAATAATCGTGTGCATTTATCCACGTTTCACCGTTTACTGAGGTTTGAGCATCGCTTCATGCATGTTATTCACTTCCTGTTCTGTGCCACACTTCACTGCTCTTTCTTCCACAAATAATTAGTGTCGT
>NC_083482.1:14750404-14755404 GCF_030014155.1 Tachysurus vachellii | reverse complement strand
ACACACACACACACACACACACACACACACACACACACACACACACACACACACACACAGGTTTAGCCCTTCCAGTGATCTGATTATTAATTCAGTAATTTAATGCTAACTAACAGCTGAATGTAACTGTAACCAGATTTACCAGAACTAACTATTGTTTTTTTTTTTAGATTTTTGTTTGTTTTTTAAACAAAAAGCTGCAGTTTTTGGGAAAACAAACCAGTTTTGCTTAAGAGACCAGAACATACAGCAACCTTACCACATCAACACTGTCACATGTTTCTGCCCTTATTGGGACACTTGGTCTTCAACTACACACACACACACACACACACACACACACACTTGGAAGTTTGTGGACCATTTATAAAATTCAAGTCCTAAAAGTAGACAGAGTGAATCGAATCAGACAAATATGTGTATTATCTCAGAGAGAGAGAGAGAGAGAGAGAGAGAGAGAGAGAAAGAGAGAGAGAGAGAGAAACACAGAGAGGGAGAGGGAGAGATAGAGAGAGGGAGAGGGAGAATGAAGGTTTAAGCATGCAGAGAGCTGTTTCTGTACTGTATCTCCATTAGATGCTCCTGACAGGCACAGACATGAGTTTTCTACAATTCTGACATATATAATATAGATAGGATGTTTTTTAATTTCATTTTATGAGTCATGTAGTTTTAGCGCGAGAGTAAAGGAAGGGTCACTAAACGTGTTCCATCAAACTCTTGAAGGTCACCGGGAATTTCTGAGTGACTTTAGTTCCCCACCTAAGACCTTACCGACTTGTTTTACGATTTTGATGAATCCTGTACCAAATTAGCCACTGAGACGAAGATCACATAAACACCTAGGTGATGAAAGTGGCGCTTACTGAACACCAACGTCAACAGCAACGTCCTACGTCTCCGTCAATGTGAGCGCTGACTGCTTGTCAACGTTGTAAATACATCGCACCTGTGTTGCATCGTGTGCAAACAGACGATACAAAACGCTACAAGGCCGATACACAAAATAGTGCTGAAGAGTGTGTATGGGTGTGGGGTTAAAGAGTGTGTGTGGGGAGGGGGGTTTAAAGAGCGTGTGTGAGTAGGGGGGGTTAAAGTGTGTGTGTAAGTGGGGTTAAAGAGTGTGTGGGGGGGTTAAAGAGTGTGTGTGTGTGTGTGTGCGTGGGGTTAAAGAGTGTGTGTGAGTGTGGGGGGTTAATGAGTGTGTGGGGGGGTTAAAGAGTGCATGTGTGGGGGGTTAAAGAGTGCATGTGTGGGGGGGTTAAAGAGTGCATGTGTGGGGGGGTTAAAGAGTGCATGTGTGGGGGGGTTAAAGAGTGTGTGTGAGTGGGGTTAAAGAGTGTGTGTGAGTGGGGTTAAAGAGTGTGTGTGAGTGGGGTTAAAGAGTGTGTGTGAGTGGGGTTAAAGAGTGTGTGTGAGTGGGGTTAAAGAGTGTGTGTGGGGGGGGTTAAAGAGTGTGTGTGGGGGGGGTTAAAGAGTGTGTGTGTGTGGGGTGGGGTTAAAGAGTGTGTGTGTGTGGGGTGGGGTTAAAGAGTGTGTGTGGGGGGGGTTAAAGAGTGTGTGTGTGTGAGTGTGGGGGAGTTAAAGAGTGTGTGTGAGTGTGGGGGGTAAAGAGTGTGTGTGAGGGGGGGGGGGGGGGTTTAAAGAGTGTGTGTGAGTGTGGTGTAAATGTCCGTGACAGAGTAGAGAGAGAGACACTAATGATCTGTCCACTGCAGGGTCTTGCGATCCGAGATGGTGCAGTTGGTCCCTCATTGGTCCCTCTGTAGAACATGGTCAAGATGGGGGGAGGGAGATGGGCTTTCCTCAGTAGAACTGCCACCGCCACCTAAATGTCGATCATCGCTCAGATCGGATGTGTTAGCATTAGCATTAATAAAAAATAATTACATGCAGAGATTCGGAACAAAACGTGTGTTCCCATCACTCTCTAAACCACTCTCGCTTAGAGAAGGCTGTGTGTAGGAAAAGGTTGAGGATGCGGTTCAGGATTCGGCACAAGCGTGGGTGTGTGTGTGCTTGTGCTCAACTGCAGTTCTCTCTCTTAATGTGTACAAACTTCATTTTTTTCTTCTGTTTTTTGTTTAAACACATCCTTCATTACTGGGTTCTGTTAGCAGCCACTTGTATGACGTAGCCAAAACACGTGGGACAGAGGAGTCGCTAAAAACAGTGTGAGAATTTTGGGAGTGTGTTGTAGTTCACGGAAATAACTTCCTGGTCTCACACACTTGTTGCAGTGTTCTGCCTTCAGCTGCTGTGTGTGAGTGAGTCTGCTACCTTCATTCCAACGTGGTCCTGTTGTCTCTCCCACACTGTCAGACACAGTAATGAGACCATGATGAGTCTGACACTCATTTATAATCCTGCTCTACCTTTCCAGCCCATGTGACTGATACTGTGGTGTGCATGTGTGTGTGTGTGTGTGTGTGTGTGTGTTCTCACTTAATGTATCACTCCTTCACCAGTTTCTGTTAACTTCTTTCTCTTTCATAGTTTAAATGTATAGCATTAAGCATACGCCCTTATCCAGAGCGACTTACAATTTTTTTTATATCTCATTTTCTACAAATGAACATTCCCCTTTATCAGGGGCCCAGAAGTGGCAGCTTGGGCTGGGATTTGAACTCACAACCTTCTAATTGGTAACCCAAGCTTTATATGCATGACCATATACAGGTACAGTATTGCCAAAGCATCACAGCAAAGAGAACAACTCTTATTAACAAACATATTTAGAACATTGGAAAAACTTTGGTGTGGGTGAGAGTGTGGGGGTGTGAGAGTGTGGGGGTGTGAGAGTGTGGGGGTGTGAGAGGGAGAGTGAGAGTGTGGGTGTGGGTGTGGGTGTGAGTGAGAGTGTGAGTGAGAGTGTGGGTGAGAGTGTGGGTGAGAGTGTGGGTGAGAGTGTGGGTGAGAGTGTGGGTGAGAGTGTGGGTGAGAGTGTGGGTGAGAGTGTGGGTGAGGGTGAGGGTGTGGGTGTGAGTGAGTGAGTGAGTGAGTGAGTGAGTGAGTGTGAGCGAGTGAGTGAGTGAGTGTGTGGGTGTGAGTGAGTGAGTGTGTGGGTGTGAGTGTGTGGGTGTGAGTGAGTGAGTGAGTGTGTGGGTGTGAGTGAGTGAGTGAGTGTGTGGGTGTGAGTGTGTGGGTGTGAGTGAGTGAGTGAGTGTGTGGGTGTGAGTGGGTGTGTGGGTGTGAGTGAGTGAGTGTGTGGGTGTGAGTGTGTGGGTGTGAGTGAGTGAGTGTGTGTGAGTGAGAGGGTGTGTGTGAGTGAGAGGGTGTGTGTGAGTGAGAGGGTGTGTGTGAGTGAGAGGGTGTGTGTGATAGTGTGTGAGAGTAAACTTTTGAATTTTTTTAATATATATCTCACATATATGGTCAAATTTCTCTCTCTCTCTCTCTTTCTGTTTTATTCTCTCTCTCTTTCTCTGTTAGTATTTAGTATTTTTGCGAATCGTGTACCATACAAGTCTGTGTCTGAACTGTTACTATAGAAACAGAAATGCGTTAAAGTGAGCACATTAACATAAATAGCACACAGAGAAGATCTGCGCCGTTATACAAACATATTGCTCTCTTTCTGACCAATCACAATCGAGATTTCAGAGGAAACTTGAAGCTCTCTATCTTCACCTCTGACTTCAGTTCCTTTTGTCGCTCTGCACTCTGACACCTCCAGACCACATGCTTTATTTTAGACGCGTGGCTCCGTGCATCCTGTCATCGTATTTTAAGTCGAGCTGTTATAATGTTGATAACCTTTTTTTTTGTTGTTAAACGGTTTGTTAAATGCTTAATAGTGTGAACAGCAGATTACTGACTAGAGGTCCGACTAATCCGACTAATTCTCAATCGACTAAAAAAAGTCAAGAAAAACCTTTGTTTTGATTATTAGACACATGAACTGATGCAAGGTACAAGCTTTTTTAAGCAAGCTTGAACCAGGGACATTGCACTTAATACAGATTCTCACACTGATCCCATACAAACGATTACAATTATCAACAAAGATTACGTAAACGATTACAAAGATATTACACAAATTATGAGTCACAAGGACAACAGCGTAGACTAAAGTAAAGAGATCTATGTTTTACAGAACTGTTCACTCAGATCCTCGTCTCGATTCCTGTCTTGTCACCACCGAGCGTGTGTGGAGTTTACCCGTTCTCCTGTGCTTTAGCAGTCAGCTCTGGATTCTCCGGGTTCCTTCCTAGTTCAAAGATGTGTTATAGTGATGTGACGACGACGTGACGTGACATACACCTAAGTATTGTGACTTTTAACCCATCCAAAGTGCACACACAGCAGTGAACACACACCCGGAGCAGTGGGCAGCCATTTATGCTGCGGCACCCGGGGAACAGTTGCGGGGGTTCGGTGACTTGCTCAAAGGCACCACAGTCGTGGTATTGCCGGCCTGAGACTCGAACCCACAACCTTAGGGTTAGGAGTCAAACTCTCTAACCATTAGGCCACGACTTTATAGGCTCTGTGTGTGTGTGTGTGAGTTTGTGTTTGTGTGAGAGTGAGTGTGTGAGTGTGTGAGTGTGTGTGTGTGAGTGTGTGAGTGTGAGTGTGTGAGTGTGAGTGTGAGTGTGAGTGTGAGTGAGTGAGTGAGAGAAAGAGTGAGAGTGAGAGTGAGAGTGAGAGAGTGAGAGTGAGTGTGTGTGAGAGAGTGAGAGTGTGAGTGAGAGTGTGTGTTTGTGTGTGAGTGTGAGTGTGAGTGTGAGTGAGAGTGAGAGTGAGAGTGTGAGTGTGAGTGTGAGTGTGAGTGTGAGTGTGAGTGTGAGTGTGAGTGAGAGTGAGAGTGAGAGTGAGAGTGAGAGTGAGAGTGAGAGTGAGAGTGAGAGTGAGAGTGAGAGTGTGAGTGTGAGTGTGAGTGAGAGAGAGAGTGAGCGTGCGCCCTGCACTGGTTTAGCACGTCGTCCAGCGTGTAGACTCCATGTTCCTCTCAACCCTATGCAGGATAAGTGCTACAGAAAATGGGTGGTGTGTGAGTG
>NC_083482.1:14730404-14745404 GCF_030014155.1 Tachysurus vachellii | reverse complement strand
CAGACCCGTGTAACGCATGCATTCTGAAAGTAAGCAACCATAAACCAACGAACAAACCAAGCTTCAGAATAAAATAGAGCAGGTTATCTTCAGCAGTAAGACCAGTTTACCATCAGGATCATTATCAGATTCACCAAAAAGATCAACTTAGACTGATTAAAATGGCATTTGCGAGCATCACAACATCATACAGTAAAGACGAATTTATTTCTCAACATTTCTGCCCAGTTTGTTCATCTGCGAAATGACACACAGCAGAAAGTGAGGTCTGATCTCGGGTTGCTCGGAGACGGGTGTCAGATACTTTCAGCCTTCTTCCGCATACATCTCGAGTTTCTGTAGACTCAAAAGAAATATGTTCTTGAAGCGTTGCTTGGTGAATTGAAAAAGTTGGATGAAAACATCAGCACTAAGAGAAACGCATACTGGAATCGGTTGCTAGACGTCAATTTGCCTCCAAAGTAAAATAAATTATTTTTCAATACAAAAAAGGTTATTATTTTTTATTTGTATCCAGAGCAAATTACAGAAGCGTCGTGTCTCAATTGAAAAGATATTTTCCTGCTAGCACAAACGGGCCGGATCTAAAACGAACGTAGAGTTATTATGAGACGGCACAGCAAAAAAAAAACAAAAAAAAAAACAGAAGATTTTTATTGTCTGTGGTTGAATAAGCGCCATAAGTTTTGTACCAACAACAAATTAGTGACTTTAATACCCTAAAAGTAGAAAAGGGACTTCGTCATGAACATCAGTCGTCACTCGATGCCTGCCAAAACCACGCAAACTCCCAGTACCGAACCCCATTTGGCCAGACATGGAGACGACAGAATTGAGAAAAATGCTCATTTAGATTTCCGTCATCTTTAATACGCTTAACACGTATAACACAAAAGCATTATGTGGTTTCTATTGCAAAACTGCTCATGCACACACACACACACACACCAAGATACACACCAAGGACTCACCTGAAATGTCCTGTCTGTACACGTCGGCTCATACCTTGTCTCTCTCTCTCACACACACACACACACACACACAGACACACACACACACGCGCACACAGCTTTTGTAGCACTCTGCTCTAACACACCCATTTTAATCACCGCCTTTATGAACACGTCCATAGTTAAGAATGATCCGTCGTTTACTGCTCTGGAGAACATCGTAATAATTAACGTACAAAATCTCATAATAGTAATCTGTCAGTTATATTAAAGGTCATTTATCACCGGTGCTTTAGTGAGTTTTGTTCTAGTTAGTTCCAGTAACAATCAGGCAACACTCGACTTCTCTGAGCGTTTCATATCGTGCAGCGCGTGAGCGTACCTCGGGCATAATGACGCAGGAATCTAAATTGGAGGCCGCGGTCAGTACCGAATTGATTGTGACGGCATCGTTTTTTCTTTCCAAGGGTGTAAACCCTTCGTGACTCGAAAGTCGGGATGAAAATAACGGCCAATCGAACTACAGCGCAATGTTTTGTTTTCTTTTTTTTCTTTTACCCAAACCAAGTAAGAGTCTCGATGACTTATTTCCTGTTAGTAATCGGTTCTATAATTGGTTTTATGGTTTAGGCTGCAGTTATATGAACAGTATGAAAAGTATAAAGCAGAGGCTCGGGCTGATCGGCTCAACTTTTCGTCCCAGAAAGTAGAACATAGGCCATATAACAGTGTTATTCTATTCTGTGACACAATTTTAACAGATCCCAACATTTTAAGGTGGGGTCTCCGTTGTTTGAGAAATGCTTCAGAAAACTGAGTCGGGACGACAAACAAAACAAAAACAAAACTAACGTGTAGCCAATGAGCAGAAAGGGGCGTGTCTTGTCAATATGGGCGGAGAGAGTGTTCAGTGCGCATGTGTGTCATTAGCAGAAAGCGGTTTTAACATTGACATGGAGAATAAAAACAAAGAAAGAAAGAGAAGAAAGGCTTACGATAAGGTAAGAAGTAGGACGTGTTAATATAGGATCAGCTTTCCAGCGCTGGAGAGAACTGAAGGAGCAGGAAGTTGGTCACATATTCACAGATTGGAGTTTCCTGAGTCAATAACTCCTGAGCTAAACACTGTTACTACACAAATAACACCTCTTTTCTATCGTAGTAATGTAGAGACGCAGCTACAACCGTGTTTTGTGTAGTAACAGTGTTTAGCTCAGGAGTTATTGACTCGGGAAACTCCAATCTGTGAATATGTGACCAACTTTACTTAAGACGCCGAGGCGCTTTTTTCCTTCTCGATAGGTGAGTAACGTTGGTTTTGCTTTGTTACACAGAACTAATAAATGCCTTTGTCCTTTACATGATTATGCTTGTGTGTCATTTTTGCTTGTTTGTTTATCTACAATCGTATCGTTCTTCACTTCAGCTATGATAAAGACACGTTTCTTTCCATTTGTTGCCTGGGTTACGTATGTATGTGTGGGCGGAGCTATCGATACAGGGGTGGGACCCATTTGGGTTAGGGGCGTGTTTGTTTTGGTGATTTCAAATGTCAACATTGGCTTTCAAACAACGGAGACCCCACCTTTAACATCATAACAATTCTTCACTGTATTTCCTACTGTAGTATTTATTACACAAAAGACAAAGATGGCTCCAAGAAGCACAAATGGTAT
Organism: Tachysurus vachellii; assembly: GCF_030014155.1. NCBI lineage: Eukaryota > Metazoa > Chordata > Actinopteri > Siluriformes > Bagridae > Tachysurus > Tachysurus vachellii. The sequence continues at coordinate 14,742,778 of NC_083482.1, read as the reverse complement.
AAAACAAAAAACAAGCCATAAAAAACCTATCACACATTCCTGAGATGTTGCATTGCAAAGGTTTTTTCATGATTGACAGCTATTTAGCATGCGAGCGTGTGTTTTTCAGGTGATGTCTCGCCGTGAGCAGGTAGCAGCCTACTGTTTTAAAAAGTACAGGAAAGGACACACTTCATCGGAGTCATTAGCTGAGCCTAGTGTGAGATTACGGCAACGATTTTCTTCTGTGTTGTATCTGTATAACAGGTGCAGAGGTAGATGGAGGCGTTTGTTTTACTTGTTTAGTGAAATGCAAAATGTCCATTAGTCTGTCCTTTCAGTATGTTAATTTGAGTTCTGATGTGATGTTGTGTGTGTGTGTGTGTGTGTGTGTGTGTGTGTGTGTGTGTGTGTGTGTGTGTAAATCTACGCTATCTATTCAAGAAAAGCCTGCGTGTGTGCGTCTTAAAAGGAGGATGAGTAACGATCTGTGACTGCACTGTCATTACAGCTCAGCTAATAATCAACCAACAGCCTTCACACTCACACACAAACTCCACATCTCTCTCACGCGCACACACACACACACACACAAACTCCACATCTCTCCACATCTCTCACACACACACACACACACACACACACAAGCACACACACACACACACAAACTCCACATCTCTCTCACGCGCACACACACACACACACTCACACACAAACTCCACATCTCTCTCACGCGCACACACACACACACACGCACACACACACACACACACACACACACACACACACAAACTCCACATCTCTCCACATCTCTCCACATCTCACACACACACACACACACACAAGCACACACACACACACACAAACTCCACATCTCTCTCACGCGCACACACACACACACACACACTCACACACAAACTCCACATCTCTTTCACGTGCACACACATTCACACACAAACTCCACATCTCTCCACATCTCACACACACACACACACACACACACACACACACATACACACACACACACTCACACACAAACTCCACATCTCTCTCACTGCACGCACACACACACACACACACACACACACACACAAACTCCACATCTCACACACACACACACACTCGCACACACAAACTCCACATCTCTCTCATTGCACGCACACACACACACACATGCAGACACACGCGTAAAGTTGTAAGCAAAGTGTGTGTGGTGCATATTTCAAGGTTAAAGACTTTTGAATGGTTTTGTTAGTGTGTGTTTGGGAAAGAGAAAGAGGGAGGGAGGGAGAGAGGGAGGGAGGGAGGAAAAAACTTATGAATTGGAAGAGCATTCAATTGATGTACTCACCAAGCTTGTCTTTCTATTTTAATTTTCTGTTTCGTTTTTTCTTCCTTTTCCCTTTCTTTCTTTAGACTGTAAGTAACAGTTTCTTTTTTTATTGACCACCATTTTTAATTAAAAAAGCATTATGAAACAGTAAAAATATCTTTATTTCTTCCTTTTTTTTTCAATACTTTTTTCCTACTCCCTCACAACCCTTCCTTCCCTAACCTACCCTTCCCTACCCTGTCGTTCCCTCCCCTTCCCCTAACGTACCAAGCCTTACCCTATCCTTCAATGCCCATTCATAACCTGTCTTTTCCTACCCTTCATTTGCCTTCCTATACACACACTGAACCTGGAATCTTTTAATATCTATCAGGACGACATCAGGACATCTATCAGGAAAAAAATCATATAAGATTTATATAAGTGCTTTATATAAGAACGTCTCTGTCTCTAAGTACAACAAACTTCAGTTCAGTAAATAGAGAAAAGTAAAGGACGACCTTTGTTGCTGGCTTTTGCCCTTTAAAATTGAATACACTCCTGGTAGTGTGTCTGTGTGTTTGAGGGATAGCGTGTGTGTTTGCGTGTGTGAGCATGCGTGTGTGTAGGTGTCCAAACAGGCGAGCATATCTTTATTGCGTAATGCTTTAAACTCTGTCTTTTGTAGCGCATTCCACTGCTCATAGCTACGGTGACAGAAACGTGTGTAAAAGAACTAGGGCACACATACTTGCCCGGTGTCCACTCACACACACACACACACTCTCTCTCACACACACACACACTCTCACACACACATAGCTGAACCAGCGTAATTGAACACTGGGGCACTGAGCTACATGTACAAGGAGTGCTTTGAGATCAGAGCAACAGGAGAGAGGAGTGTGGAAAGAGAGAAGAGTGACAGATGTGTGTGTGTGTGTGTGAGAGAGAGGGAGAGACAGAGAGAGAGGGAGAGGGAGAGACAGACAGACAGACAGACAGACAGAGAGAGAGAGGGAGAGACAGACAGAGAGAGAGGGAGAGGGAGAGAGAGAGAAACAGAGAGGGAGAGACACAGAGAGAGGGGGGGAGACCGATAGAGAGAGAAAAAAGAGACAGAGAGAGGGAGAGAGAGAAACAGAGAGAGTGAGAGACAGAGAGAGTGAGAGACAGAGAGAGAGAGAAAGAGAGAGAGAGAGGGGGAGAGAGAAACAGAGAGAGAGAGGGAGACACACACAGAGAGAGAGAGAGAGAGAGAGAGAGAGAAGTAAGAGTAAGTGAAGTCCTGACTTGTTGGTCCATTTGCTCTGTCCAAACCAGCGTCCTTGTTTTTATTTTATTTTTAATTATTTTTATTTTTTATAATAATAATTAATAATTTATAATAATATTAATAATAATATTTTTTATTATAAAAAATAATAATAATGATAATAATGATGGGTGTGTGGAAAAGAGGTGAGAATAAAAAAAAGTGTAAATATATGAAATTTTCCAACTCCAAGACATATCTTTACACACGATCCAGAACCTCCAACACGGTGTCATAAGTGCAGCTCTACAGCAGCCTCATCCTCATTATATTTGTATTTAAGCTAAACGGAGACTGAAGGCAGTTTCTGTAAATACTTTGCACAAGTTTGTGTTGTGACAGAGTTGCAAAGTTATGTAAGTTGTGGGTTAGCTGTAAAAGTTATGTAACTCTTCTGCTCACGTCTCAGGGTTCAGCGTTAAGCGTTTAGAGATTCGAGAGAGAACGAGATTCACTAAGAGGAAGACGCACAAAAGTTCTCTAGGATTAAGTAAGACATTAAATCGTGATTCTATACAATAACGCAATTATACATTAATACCATTACACTTAAAATGAGAGTATTTAGAACTTTAAGAACAAGTTAAAAGAGAGATCTTTTCTTGGAACAAATTGTTAAAATTATTTATTTATTGCAATTATAAAAAAAAAATAATAAAAAATAAAAACATCAACATTAGTATGGAGGGAAAATTGGTGCCTCGTAGAAAATTTTATTTATCAAAAGAATCATATATTCTGTTGAGCTGCTTGCAATTCTGTTGGTTTAACAAAACAGCCAGAGCAGTACAGATTTATTTATTCATTTGTTTGTTTATTTATTTGTTTGTGTGTTTATTTATTTAAATGACCAGACCTTACATTTACTCTTGTTCCCTAACTAACACATTTTACCAGATATGAAGAAAGCTGTAAAATATATCCAGTAAAATATAGAGTTTCCTCTCAGGTTAAAAGTTTGGGTGTCATCTTGGATAGCACACTATCTTTTAAAGCTCAAATTAATAAAATAACACGGATTGCATACTTCCGTTTGCGCAACATTAATCGTCTCCGTCCCTTTCTTTCAAATAATAATACTGCATTTCTCATTCACGCACTAGTCACTTCACGTATAGACTACTGCAACGCTCTTCTTACAGGTGTTCCCTCCATATTGCTACATAAGCTTCAACTGGTTCAGAATTCTGCAGCTCGTGTTCTCTCTAGAACACCTTATACTGATCTCCGGTCCATCAATTGCATTGGCTTCCAGTAAAATATAGAGTTCGGTTTAAAAACCTGCTACTCACTTATAAGGCACTTCATAATCTTGCACCACAATACCTTACTCAACTTCTCCAGGTTTACACTCCTTCACGCGCACTCAGATCTTCATCTTCAATTTCTCTTGTGGTACCTCGGATTCAACTTACTAGTTGAATCCGCCTATGGAATTCTCTTCCCCTCGATGTTCGCAATAGCGAGTGCTTGTTGACTTTTAAAACGCGTCTTAAGACTTATCTTTTAATACAGGCTTTCTTATAACATGTTTTATTGAGACTTAAATGCACTTTATATGTATATGCTGTTTGTTTATGTGTTTTGTCTTATGCAGTGACCTGTATATTGCTTGTAAGGTGACTTTGGGTGTTCTGAAAGGCGCCATGAAATAAAATGCATTATTATTATTATTATTATTATTATTATTATTATTATTATTATTATTATTATAAAATAATTAACCATGGAAAGCTTGACCATATTTTAATAGACTGCAGTCAGTAGTGACCACACACACACACACACACACACACACACACACGCACACACACACTACTGCAGGTGAGTCATCTAATTGCTGATGACAGTCTGTAATGATAAAATGAGTCTTTGGAGTCATCTTACACACACACACACACACACACACGCAGATGAGTTACAGGTTACACTCTTAAATTTTTTAGAATGGCTGATATTTAAAGTATAACAATGAGCCATGAGTTCTGTACTCACGTTTGTGTGTGCATGATTGTGTGTGTGAGTGTGTGAGTGTGTGTGTCTGAGTCTGTGTGTGAGTGTGTGTGTGAGTCTGTGTAAGAGTGTGAGTGTGTGTGAGTGTGTGACTGTGTGTGTGTGACTGTCTGTGAGAGACTGTGTGTGAGAGACTGTGTGTGAGAGACTGTGTGTGAGAGACTGTGTGTGAGAGACTGTGTGTGAGAGACTGTGTGTGAGAGACTGTGTGTGAGAGACTGTGTGTGAGAGACTGTGTGTGAGAGACTGTGTGAGATAGTGAGTGTATGTGTATAAAACTTAAAATTTATAATGAGCTTATTTAATATAATATAGAGATATATAATCTCTCTGTCTCTCTCTCTCTCTCTCTCTCTCTCTCTCTCTCTCTCTCTCTCTCTCTCTAAATCATTCATCATTGTTATGTTTTTTGATGTGATCGTATACAGTCTGATGATCTAGAAGGTTGTAGCAGTAGATTATAAAGCGTTCGTTTTCGGTATAATTAATCGGCTGCTGTCGTAACGATAACCCTGTTCGTTTTGGCACAAACTCTGTCTGTTTTAACCATAATGACACGGAGCAGATGGTCCTGTGTGTCGACGAGTAAACACTTGCACTTTATTACACTCCCCAGGCTGCGTTATTACTCCAGTGGTCGTCCGAATCCGACTCTGTATCTTCACCACACGCTGTTTAATCTGTCAGTCAAGCTGAAGTTCATTACTGCTGTGAACAGCTGCATTTTTTAGAGCTGGAAATTTCACACAATGTTGTTTGGAAAGAAAATCTCTAGTCACTAATTCTGAGTATCAGTTACTGTTGCTGTTACACTCGCTTATAATCTTTCTTTCTTTCTTTCTTTCTTTCTTTCTTTCCTTCTTTCCTTCTTTCTTTCTTTCTTTCTTTCTTTCCTTCTTTCCTTCTTTCTTTCTTTCTTTCTTTCTTATCCATCCCACCCTCCCAATTCTTCCCTTCCCAGTTACTGTTGCTGTTACACTCACTTATAATCTTCCTTCCTTCCTTCCTTCTCTTTCCAAATGTAAACATAATAAATAAAAACTTTGTGTGTGTGTGTGTGTAAATGCGTCTCACGTTTTCTGTGCCTAAATATTTCCCACTGTGCTGCTCGGCGGCCATGTTGGCTCTGCTCTTGCCCTGCGTGGTTACACAACTCCACTCACAGATGTGGCCCATGGCTGCTGTGCTGTGGTGGAGAAAGTGTGTGGGTGGGATACGGTTTGTACTTATTGCTGAGAGACGCTGCGTACTCCACCTTTACACCCTCATTTTACCATTTGTCCTTCTGTTGTTCTCATTCTTACTGTTTCATATCATCCATACAGACCGAGCTGCTTATACACACACACACACACACACACACACACACACACACACACACACACACACATACGTACTCAAAATTGATTTCTCCACGTTTTTTTTTAGAGAATCTGAATATTTGTGTGTGAGATCAGGAGATAGTGAAGGTGTTAGGATGTTTACGATCAGCCAGCACTTCCTTTCTTGCTTTCTTTCTTTCTTGCTTGCTTTCTTGCTGTTTCTCTCTCTCTCTCTTTAATAAATCCATTCACCTTCCTTCCTCGCTCCCATCCTTTTCTTCCTTCCTTTTTGTCCAAGTGTCTCTTTCTTTCTTTCTTGCTTTCTTGCTTTCTTTCTTTCTTTCTTGCTTTCTCTCTCTCTCTCTCTCCAATAAATCCATTCCCCTTCCTTCCTTCCTTCCTTCCTTCCTTCCTTCCTCTCTCCCATCCTTTTCTTCCTTCCTTTTTGTCCAAGTGTCTGTGTTTTTCTTTCTTTCTTTCTTTCTTTCTTTCTTTCTTTCTTTCTTTCTTTCTTTCTTTCTTTCCCATCCATCCATCCATCCATCCATCCATCCATCCATCCATCCACCCATTCGTGTGTGTGTGTGTGTGTGTGTGTATATGTATGTGTGTGTGTGTGTGTATGTGTATGTATGTATGTATGTGTGTGTGTGTGTGTGTGTGTGTGTGTGTGTGTGTGTGTGTGTGTGTGTGTGTGTGTGTGTGTGTGTGTGTGTGTGTGTGTGTGTATGTGTGTGTGTATGAGTATGTGTGTGTGTATGAGTATGTGTGTGTGTGTGTGGGCAGGGAGATCTTCCAGTGGTAGTCACTCAGAACACAGATTGTGAAGGATTTACAGTATAACAATAAGTATAATAGCTCTGTATGTGGGTCGCGTTTGTTTTTCACAAATCACCAGAGGGGTTTGGCTCTTAGTTCCTTTTTCTTTTTAAACACGAGTGACATTGCTTACCGAGTTCTCACCGAGTTCTCATCGAGTTCTCACCGAGTTCTCACCGAGTTCTCAAAGACATACACATACAATCAATAAAAATGTTAATGATATTTTGAGCTTTACCTGTATGAATTCTCATTAGATGATCTCATTTTAAATGAATTCAGTTCTCTTCATCTCTAACGCGTTATATCACTGAAACTGTGCTTGATCCCGGGTTGTCGTCATTCTAAACCCCTCTTTTAACCTCGTGCCAAACACGTACAATGTGAACCGATGCCGTGTAGAAGCTACATGCTTACAGGTGGATGAGGGGACACGTCGGTGCTCATGAGCTTTAACACTTTCATTGGCTGGAGATGTGTAATTAGTTCACAACATTTAATAGGAGATCAGCTCCATCTTCCAGGTTATTCCTGCATTATGACATGCTGATCGTTTTGCAAACGTGGAAATGTGCAATCGAACCACGGTTCCGAGGAATTCTTCAGCAAACGTGTGTTTATTGGCCATAAAAACACATGGATGTGAGCTAGCATTAGAGTCGAGTGATTCAGTGATTCAGTGAAGGTAGTAAACTTGAGCCAGGATCCGTTTTTTTCCCCTTTATCTGTTTCTCCTGATGGTTTGATTGCTTTGCATTCAGCTAGAAAGGCCATTTATACAAAGCCTTGCAGTTCCGCTATTCAGCTCTACACTGCTCTCTCTCTCTCTCTCTTTCTCTCTCTCTCTCTCTCTCTCACTCTCTCTATCTCTCTCTCTCTCTCACTCGCTCGCTCTTTCTCTCTCGCTCTCTCTTCATGTCTCTCTCTCTCCCACCCACACAGCGCATGTTGTTAAAATCAACTGGAAAATCTCAATCTCTCAAAAATCTTTCTCTCTCTCTTACTCTCTCTCTTTCTCTCTCTCTTTCCTTTTGTCCCCATCTGTCCATCTGCATCTTTCTGTCTCTTGCTTCTATGTCCTCTTTCTCAATTTCTCTTTATTCACGTTTTTGTAGATTTTAATAGTCAAAATAAAAAATAATAATTTTCTCTCTCTTGTTCTCTCGTATGTGCTCTCTCTCTCGTGTGCTCTCTCTCTCTCTCTCCTGTTCTCTCTCACTTTCTCGTGCTCTCTCTCTCGCTCTCTCTCTCTCTCTTTCTCGTGCTCTCGCTCTCTCTCTCTCTCTCTTTCTCTCTCCTGCTTTTATAGATGTTTTTGCAGATTTTACAGAGTTGTCTGTCTGGTTCTTTAAGGTTAGGCCTTTGTCTCTCCACATCCCTGCTATTATTTCCTCAGACCGCTGATGTCATCGAGCTTCCTGTCTCAGCGTCTTCTTTAAAGAGAAATGTACAAGAGTACTGAATATGTACTGTATAAACTTGGCCCATGATCTGCATCTGCATCTAGTAATCTGTGAAAGACCTTTGAACCTTTCCCTATCTATATATATATTTAATTTCATCTTGTTGACCGTGCTCATCCAGTCATGGAAACATGGCCTTGTGATGAAGTTAATCACTCCGCTCTAATGATGAGCAGCTTTTGTTGTCTCTGCACACAGACTTTGTGTTGTAGTGCCCTTTATCAAGATGTCCTGCTTGTCATTTAGGCAAAGCCACATCTTTTTTTTTATTTTTTATTTATGAGAGTGCACAAGCGACGCTTCGGATGACCGCAGGACGTGCGAGACCTCCGTCTTGTGTACACCTGCATGTAATTAAAAGCAAACATAATCCAACCTGTTCGATGGCGTGCTGATTAGATTTAGATTGGATTTTGGCCTGCTTCTTAAATCGAAGCCTTATTGAAGGAATACTCGAAGTTTCTCCCTGTTTGAGGAAAATGGCAGCCCGTCATCTGTGTGGACTGAACTGACTTTTTTTTGTGTCCGTGTTTCTTTTTTCCAGCAGGTGCAGCTTCCCTTTACTGAGCCTCATTGAGGGACTTTCTGTCTTTGTGCTGATGTGGCCACACACACACACCACAGACACACACACACACACACACACACACCACATACACACACACACACACACACACACACCACAGACACACACACAGAGAAGGAGGTAACTGTAAGACAAAGGGTGACAGAGAGAAAGAGAGAGGGTGAATGTGAGAGAGGCGGAGAGAGAAAGGGAGACAGGGAAAAAAGAAAGAGAGAGGGGGAGAGAGGGGGACAGGGAAAGAGAGAAAGAGAAAGGGGGACAGGGAAAGAGAGGGAGAGAGAAAGTGGGACAGGGAAAGAAAGAAAGAAAGAAAGAGAGAGAGTGAATGTGAGAGAGAGGGAGAGAGAAAGTGGGACAGGGAAAGAGAGAGGGAGAGAGAAAGGGGGACAGGGAAAGAGAGAAAGAGAGAGGGGGAGAGAAAGGGGGACAGGGAAAGAAAGAAAGAAAGAGAGAGAGTGAATGTGAGAGAGAGGGAGAGAGAAAAGGGACAGTGAAGGAGAGAGGGAGAGAGTGAATGTGAGAGAGCGGGAGAGAGAAAGGGGGACAGGGAAAGAGAAAGAGAGAGAGAGAGTGAATGTGAGAGAGCGGGAGAGAGAAAGGGGGTCAGGGAAAGAGAAAGAGAGAGAGAGAATGTGAGAGAGAGGGAGATAGAAAGGGGGACAGGGAAAGAGAGAGGGAGACTGTGAGAGTAAGGGAGACAGAAAAGAGGACAGAGAGAGAGAGAGAGAGTAGTATGAGTGGGAAAGAGAGGGAGAGATTTTTCTCGTCTTTCTCTTGTTTACATTTGCACTTGTTTTTCATGATCAGTATAAAAATGTTAGCAAGCAGTGAATGTAGCAGTAATGTTCCTGTAGTCCGAGTGACATTGAATATATATTTATATTTATATTTATATTTATATTTATATTTTTATATATATATATATTTGGTCATTTTAACTCTTTTTCTATATTTTTGAGAAATGATATATAACATGAAGCCTGATCGTTATTAGAAGAAATCTTGAAGTGATTGAGGGGAAAATATTTTACTATTAAATCCACTGTGTATTTTATACAAATAAAAGCCAGAAGTTCATCTTTTTTTAATAAATGTTTTTTTAATGTTTCCTTAAACCAAAAAAAAAACTTTTGCTTTTATATTGTTTATATTGTTGTTAATGTGCTATAAATGTCATGAACAGTGAAAACAACACAGAGGCTAATTGTTAAATGACTCGCAGGGAAAAGTTTGGAGTTAAGAATTTTCCACTCAGGATAATTGTTTTATGGTGTAAATACTTTTCATTTTTTATTACTCTGGTTTTTGTGAGCTTTTAACAGCGTGAGAGAGAGAGAGCGAGAGAGAGAGCGAGAGAGAGAGCGAGAGAGAGCGAGAGAGAGAGAGAGAGAAGAGAGAGCGAGAGAGAGCGAAGAGAGAGAGGAGAGAGAGCGGGACAGAGAGAAAGAGAGAAAGAGAAACTGAGAGAGGGAGAAGAGAGAGACAGAGAGGAAGAGAGAGAGACAGAGAGGAAGAGAGAGAGAGAGACAGAGAGGAAGAGAGACAGAGAGAGGGACAGAGAGCGGGACAGAGAGCGGGACAGAGAGCGGGACAGAGAGAGGGACGGAGAGAGAGAGGAGAGAGAGAGGAGCGAGAGAGGAGCGAGAGAGGAGCGAGAGAGGGACAGAGAGAGAGGGAGAAGAGAGAGAGACAAAGAGAAAGAGAGAGACAAAGAGAGAGAGAGAGAGACAGAGAGAGAGAAACAGAGAGAGAGAGACTGAGAGAGAGACTGAGAGAGAGACTGAGAGAGAGAGAGAGACAGAGAAAGAGAGAGACAGAGAAAGAGAGAGAAACAGAGAGAGAGAGAGAAACAGAGAGAGAGAGAGGGAGAAGAGAGAGAGATGGAGAGAGGGAGAGAGGGGGAGAGAGAGAGAGAGAGAGGAGAGGGACAGAGAGAGAGGGAGAAGAGAGAGAGAGACAAAGAGAAAGAGAGACAAAGAGAAAGAGAGAGACAAAGAGAGAGACAAAGAGAGAGAGAGACAAAGAGAGAGAGAGAGACTGAGAGAGAGAGAGACAGAGAGAGAGACAGAGAGAGAGACAGAGAAAGAGAGAGAAACAGAGAGAGAGAGAGGGAGAAGAGAGAGAGACGGAGAGATGGAGAGAGGGAGAGAGACAGAGAGAGAGACAGAGAGAGAGAGAGACACTGGTCGCAGATGGATTGGAAAGTTTTATGGCCTTCAGACAAAAGCAAGCGCTCACAAAATAAGAAAAGACCTCCTCGCTCTCTGTCTGTCTGTCAGTACAGTAATTCATTGTCCTTTTCATCTTTCAGGATTTTCTTTTCTTTCCTTGAGTGTTGGAGGTATCCGTGACGACCGTCCTGACGCTCCTCGTCCTGTTAACGTTCCCGCCATGGAGCTGCCGCCGCACTCGAATCTCTCCGTTCATCCATGAGGAAGACGAGAACGATCGTGTAGTAAAGAGGACCGAAGAGCATGTGGTGTCTGACAGAATGACTCAGTCAGGAGAAAAAACTTGTGTGTTTTGCAGTGGAACTTCATAGACACACACACACGCAGTTTCTATGGCTGCATTCGCATAGAGCCGTTGTGCTGAACCGAGTTTTGGTTTTTGCTGCGCTGTGATTGGCCAGGATGCCTGCGAAAGGGAAGTACTTACTAAATGAGCAGAAGCTGAAACAGGAAGCGCTTTACAGGAAGTTCTCCTGCATCAGCCAGTATCAGCCTCTGGTTTTGCTGCTCGGACTGAGCTTGCTCACGTGTGCTACACTGCTGGTGATCTTTTTCAGCCTGCACCTGGTAAGATCTACACAAAACACTAACACACACAAACATACTGTACGTACGTACGCATATAATTACACAAATATTCTCTGGTTTTTATTTGACTCGTCCTTTTATTCTTAATTTATTTTTTTAAGTGGTACATCATGGTATCACGTTTTTTATTTATATTGCTACAAAATTGTTTACAAAGCTGTATATTGCGTTCCATGATGCATCGCGTATCACAGAAATTCCTTCGAACGTCATGGTATTACTTTACTGTCATCTCTCATCACCTGTACTTATTACTGATGGATCAGGTTAACAGAACTGTGAGAGTAAACACTGTTCACAAGTCAGTCCTTCCAGGAGGTTTGCTTGAATTGGTGACATCACAAGCAGAGGATTCTTCTTTTAAACTCCTACCATAGAAGACACATATGGTAATGACTTTCTGTGAAAGCTGTTATCACACCGCCATCACACCGCCATCACACTGCCATCACACCGCCATCACACCGCCATCACACCGCCGTCACACCGGCATCACACCGTCATCACACCATCATCACACTGCCATCACACCATCATCACACCGCCATCACACCGCCATCAAAATGCCTTCACACCGGCGTCACACCGGCATCACACCGTCATCACACCATCATCACACTGCCATCACACCATCATCAAAATGTCATCACACCGCCATCTCACCATCATCACACCGCCATCACACCATCATCACACCGCCATCACAACATCATCACACTGCCATCACACCATCATCAAAATGTCAT
>NC_083482.1:14717904-14722904 GCF_030014155.1 Tachysurus vachellii | reverse complement strand
AGTGTATACTGTGTGGGGGAAAATGTGCAGAGGAGTGAGGATAGGCCAGCCTCTGTTCTCCTCAGGATAAGATCTGTTAGTTCACGGTTACGTTCACATCCCTAACTCTGCTTTAAAGAAAGAAATAGAGATGCGCAGAGAGAAAGAGAAAGAATGCAGGATAAAAAAAAAGAAGGATCGTGATACAGGATTTTTACAGATTTGGGTTTGTAGTGAATTTTTTTTTTATTACAAAAACCTGCAACAAATGTAGAACGATTTAAATATATATTTATTGGTTTAAGCCATAGTGGTTAGCACGTTCGCCTCACACCTCCAGGGTTGGGGGTGCGATTCCCGCCTCCACCTCGTGTGTGTGTGGAGTTTGCATGTTCTCTCCGTGCCTCGGGGGTTTCCTCCGGGTACTCCGGTTTCCTCCCCCGGTCCAAAGACATGCATGGTAGGTTGATTGGCATCTCTGGAAAATTGTCCGTAGTGTGTGAGTGAATGAGAGTGTGTGTGTGTGCCCTGCGATGGGTTGGCACACCGTCCAGGGTGTATCCTGCCTTGATGCCCGATGACGCCTGAGATGACACCCCGTGACCCGAGGTAATCGGATAAGCGGTAGAAAATGAGTGAGTGAGCGAGTGGTTTAAGCCAGGAGCTCAAGGCAAATGTATTATGTGGCGAAGTAAATAATGTTCGGTCATCGTATAGACACACTACATGTTACTGCAGATCCTGGAGGCTGTGCTTTTAATCCTGAAGAAAAAAAAAATTGGTCAGCTTCTAATCTTAGCTAATGCACATTTAAGGCTGTTTTATAAAGGAAGAGAATAACAGAGTTACCTTAAGGCAAAAGACCGTATATGTGAATTTAAGCAGTCATTTCCCAAAAATAATTAATTCCTAAAAAATAATCTGTATGAAAGTCAACAATTAATGGATTTTAAAAAAAAAGAAAAAAGCTTGAATAATTTTTTTCTTCGTGTTTAAACAGCATAATTGTGTTATTTCTCAATATGTTTATTCATTTATTCTTTATTTATTTTTTATTTTTTTAGAGAGAGCACATGAGAGAGAGGGGAGAGGAGAGAGGAGAGAGAGCACATGAGAGAGAGAGCACATGAGAGAGAGAGCACATGAGAGAGAGAGCACATGAGAGAGAGAGAGCACATGAGAGAGAGGGGAGAGGAGAGAGAGCACATGAGAGAGAGAGCACATGAGAGAGAGAGAGCACATGAGAGAGAGAGAGCACATGAGAGAGAGAGAGCACATGAGAGAGAGAGCACATGAGAGAGAGAGCACATGAGAGAGAGAGCACATGAGAGAGAGGGGAGAGGAGAGAGAGCACATGAGAGAGAGAGCACATGAGAGAGAGAGAGCACATGAGAGAGAGAGAGCACATGAGAGAGAGAGAGCACATGAGAGAGAGAGAGAGAGAGAGAGACAGAGCACATAGAGAGAGACAGTGCACATAGAGAGACAGAGAGCACATATATATATATATATATATAGAGAGAGAGAGAGCACATGAAAGAGAGAGAGCACATGAGAGAGAGAGAGCACATAGAGAGAGAGAGAGAGAGAGAGAGCACATGAGAGAGAGAGAGAGAGACAGAGCACATAGAGAGAGACAGAGCACATAGAGAGAGAGCACATATATATATATATAGAGAGAGAGAGCACATGAGAGAGAGAGCACATAAGAGAGGGAGAGAGAGCACATGAGAGAGAGAGAGAGAGAGAGAGAGAGAGCACATGAGAGAGAGAGAGAGAGCACATGAGAGAGAGAGAGAGCACATGAGAGAGGGAGAGAGAGAGAGAGAGAGAGAGAGAGAGCGGGGAGAGGAGAGAGAGCACATGAGAGGGGAGAGTAGAGAGAGCACATGAGAGAGAGAGAGAGAGAGAGGAGAGAGAAAAATGAGCACATGAGAAAAAAAAACAACTTGAAGATCTGTAAAGAAATCCATGATCCAGTGCTGTATCTCGTCACATTCGATTCAAACATCACGCTGTACAGATGCTCTAAAGTCACTCGTCCTTCGTGTTACCTTGTTATCTGATTGTGATGCATGTTCTATCGCTCTCGAGACGTGCAAACATTTTATTACATAATCGAATGAAGACACAAGATATTCACCAACTCTGCATACAGTCACGTAGCCCGTGAAAGATGAACACGTCTCGCTAGCTGTAGATGTAGATCAGATTAGCTCAGTGAGCTGTAAGAGATTAGCGGAAAGTGCCCGCTTGCTCGATACAGCTCGCGTGACTTTTCCTTTAATTGCACGGTTATCGAATGAACGATCTAAACAGCATGGCTACGTAAAGAAAACACTTTAGATCCTCTAAGAGTTAAGGATTTTGCACAGCAGTAACTTTATAACACTGACGATAACGTCGATGATTTCAGTTCTCATGCTGCGGAAGGAATTTTAAATAAAGGACATTTTGCATGTTAATGTATTTGTATTCATTGACAGTCATTTACCACCATGTATAACGTGTGTGTGTGTGTGTGTGTGTTTTAGGAGAACCTGTTGCAGTCAGTATTGCCTGTGTATATTTCCATGGAGATGAAGCTGGCAATAATGGAGCGCTGTAAATGCAAAGATAAGGCGGCACAGCAGCGGCTAGTCAAGGACAATAACTTCCACAGTCTGTACGTCAAAAGGCATGAGAACGTCAGGTAAAAATCCATGTACATGCATAAATCTCTTCTGCAGCGCCATGCAACACAGCTGATTCGTGTGTGTTTTATTTATATCTGAAATTTAAAGCGGGGGGCACGGTGTCTTAGTGGTTAGCACGTTTGCCTCACACCTCCAGGGTTGGGGGTTCGATTCCTGCCTCCGCCTTGTGTGTGTGGAGTTTGCATGTTCTTCCCGTGCCTCAGGGGGTTTCCTCCGGGTACTCCGGTTTCCTCCCCCGGTCCAAAGACATGCATGGTAGGTTGATTGGCATCTCTGGAAAATTGTCCCTAGTGTGTGATTGCGTGAGTGAATGAAAGTGTGTGTGTGTGTGCCCTGTGATGGGTTGGCACTCTATCCAGGGTGTATCCTGCCTTGATGCCCGATGACGCCTGAGATAGGCACAGGCTCCCCGTGACCCGAGGTAGTTCGGATAAGAGGTAGAAGATGAGTGAGAGTGACTGAGTGAAATTTAAAGCTAAAAGAAAATCTTATTTTTTTTTAAATATTTTTGCTTTTGTACTAACCGATTGTCTGTTTGCGCACAAACTTACAAATGGTACAGAGTAAAACTCAGATGGGTAATAAATTAAAGGAAAAACCAACATGGAGTGTGTTAGTAAGCTATTAGGCAACCAGAACTGCTTCAGTACACGTTTACACATCGATCTCTGAAAATGTCCCATAGTGACGATCGGCGTTCTGACAGTAGATTTCATTCAAAGCCATTTATAATCCTTTTTGTGAAACTTACATGGACATGAAACATACGTGGACATACGTTTTATAGAATAAAGTACTCATTATTCACTGCTATACCTCTGAGGCTCAAACCGTCATACACACACACACACACACACCTCATCACACAGCACCTGGGTGTGTACTTCAACAGTGCAGGATTTGTTTAGAGGACCAATATTTTCATTTTAAACTCACTGAACTGTGAGAGTGATCTGTTCAATTATTAAGTGATGACATGTTGTATGCGTGTGTGTGTGTTCGTGTGTGTGTTCTTGCGTGTGTTTGTGTGTGTGCATGTGTGTGTTTGTGCGTGTGCGTGTGTGTGTGTATATGTGCTTGTGTACACATACAATGTATAAACTCTCTTAAAAGGTGGGGGAAAACATCTTTATTTTCTTCCCAAATCTTTAAAAAGTTTGTTCCCTATTCAAACATTTTTTTAAACATTTTTTAAAAAAATCAATCGGTGATCTTTTATACTGTAAATCCCATTCTATTAAATATTATCAAAATTATAGAGCACGCTTTTCCATTTTATGTATTAAAAATGTTCTTGTACTGTGATAAATAAATAAATATATTGTGTATAGCAGTAAATAATTCAGCTGTTCTTTCGAGCTACTGAAAAATTTAAAACTAAACATTTTAGTGTAGTTTCTAGTTTTAAAAATTGAAGCTGCGAACAGTGAAAGTCGGACGTTTCTACGCATTGGAAAAACTAAATTTGGGATTTTATTCTACTAGAAAAATTATATTATAGCTTTATATTTTTATATTTTTGCTTTTTAGTCGTTGATTTTAGTCCACAGTTTGTTCAGGAAAGTTATTCTAGCAATTTCAGACAGCTTAAATTTTCAGAGCTTCTTTTCAACTGTCTCTCAAACACACACACACACACACACATCTTAATACACACTCAGTACACACAGTGCTGACCTTCAGTATTAAATTTGATTGCGTAACTTTGCTCATTCATCCTGTCACTTCAGAAAGGTTTTGAATCACATCATGCAGCCTTGAATCATTTCATACACACAAAACTTCTCTGCATTGCCAAATATTGAATCATACGTTGAATTAGTCTCTGTATCCTCCGACTCGCGTCTAGTAGAAGGTCACGAACAGTCGTCATCGAGCGCTAACCTGGAAGTCAATTAGCAGGCTGCTCTGAAGATTTAAAGACGGATAAAAAAATGATTGAAAGAATTTTAAATAAAGATTCATGAGGAAAGATTTTCCTTCCACCAGACTCCAAGCCAAATACTGTGACTTGGCACAGCGTTCACAAGCAGACAAGAGCACAGATTACTGAGTGAAGGATTACATAAAGATCATATAAAAGGATTGCTTTTTATCACAGTCTCTTGGGATCTGTTAGAAGAGCTGGAATCGATTCAAGTTTGCTCCTGCGTTAATCTGGGAACCTGTCAAAGATATTAGTCCAGAAACCCGTATTGCATTTGCAACTCCCACCTCAGCGATTGGCCGTCAAACTGTGCTCCACTTCAAAACCTTTAAATGAGAATAGTTTAAATAAATGGAGTTATTCATTTAAATCTGTCTTAAACTATGATTGATAGACAG
>NC_083482.1:14702904-14712904 GCF_030014155.1 Tachysurus vachellii | reverse complement strand
ATAATGTTGACAGTAAGACAAAAAGAACTTGAATTCATCAGAAACGGTAAACAGTGCTGTTTGTGCGCGCTCACGCAGACTAAGGACCCGTCCCAGAGCAGCCGTACCGTTCCTAAGCAGCGTGTAAGCGACGGTTTAAAGATGCGAGCCTCTGTGAGAATGACACGCTACCTGGAGTCGTGGGGGGCCGTGAAACCCTTCGCCCATCTCCAGAGCAGAGAGGGCTTCATCAATGATGCTATGGTGAACAGCAAGACCCGCTTCAAGGTGAACACACACACACACACACACACAGATTATTGCTAATAGGATTGTTAGTTTAACTAATGAGAAATCCTTGTTCTCACTCCTCAGGACATTCCGATGAGATCAGCGCCGTTAAAAATAACAGAAAGGTCAGTAATACGTGAGATGACTGTGTGTGTGTGTGTGTGTGTGTGTGTGTGTGTGTGTGTGTGTGTGTGTGTGTGTGTGTGTGTGTGTGTGTGTGTGTGTGTGTGTGTGTGTGTGTGTGTGTGTGTGTGTGTGTGTGTGCGCGCACATGCGTTTTTGTTTACACTAGCAAGTCCTATAAATGCAATAGACATGTAGCATTGCCTACAGCACACAATTTACTACATTATATGATTTATTTTGTTTAATGCAAGCTACAATGCAATAAAACAACTATGTACACACACTAGAGGCACCGCCAGATACCACACTTATATATCTCTATACTTGTGTATATCAGCTTCCTTCTAGCACAAGTTAAACACAAATTAAATTACTCACCCATCAGCATCACAACCGTTCTTTATTCCCATTTTTGACGTCACGTACCAGGCTTCGTATTATCTTCCGTAGATACGCGACCTATATTAGCTTCACACGTTCTCCAGAGACACCAAGCTTTATTTATTTTTTCCTACATTGTCTCTCAAGACGTTTAACGAGAGGTCGTGTATGATGACTGGATCAGGAAGGACAGACGGCGACAGAGAGATGATTGATCATCACCATGAACATTCACAAACAGCAGAAATTAAGAATCTTTATCTATAAAGTATGTTTAGGTTCTAAACTGTTACAGCCAAACAAATGGTATCAGAGACACCAGAAGTTATTTACCCGATTTCTTTCAGGATTTCGTTCTTTACTGACGCAAAAATGAAATTTTAAACAGATTTTTGGAAATTCTATTCACATTTTCATATTAAAATACAGACAGCTCTCTGGAAGTCCTGCTCTAGCAACTTCTTCTCTCTGTCTCTCTCTCTCTCTCTCTCTTCTTCTCTCTCTCTTTTTCTCTCTCTCTCTTGCTCTCTCTCTCTTCTTCTCCTTCTTCTTCTCTCTTTCTTTCACTCTCTCTTTCCCTCTTTCTCTCTCTCTCTCACCCTCTCTCTCTCTCTCTCTCTCTCATCTCTCACCCTCTCTCTCTCTCTCTCTCTCTCTCTCTCTCATCTCTCACCCTCTCTCTCTCTCTCTCTCTCTCTCTCTCTCTCTCTCACCCTCTCTCTCACTCTCTCTCTCATCTCTCACCCTCTCTCTCACTCTCTCTCTTTCTGTGTTGTTGTGTTAAAGTTGACTTTTATCCCCCTGTGCAGCTTTGATGAGTCTCTTGAGGAGTCCTTGTCCTTTCCTGCTCCTCCCTTCAGTGTGAATAAGTGAGTGGAACCATATTGGCTCTGAAGACCTACTTCCTGGCCCCCAGTTTCACCACTAACCCCCCAAAACTCTCCCTCAGCTTGTGTTACTGAGCCCACAGCTAGCATGAGCTACAATAACCACACCTGTGCTGAAGACTGGACCTTTGTAGTCCCCTGCAGGATTACTGTACCACACTAGAGTAGATGGGAGAATGTGTGTGTTTGTGAGTGTCCATGTGCATGTGTGTGCGCATGTGTGTGTTTGTGAGTGTCCATGTGCATGTGTGTGTGTTTGTGAGTGTCCATGTGCATGTGTGTGTGTTTGTGAGTGTCCATGTGCATGTGCATGTGTGTGTGTTTGTGAGTGTGAGTGTCCATGTGCATGTGAGTGTGAGTTTCCGTGTGTGTTTGTGAGTGTGAGTTTCCATGTGCATGCGTGTGTTTGTGTGTGTTTGTGAGTGTCCATGTGCGTGTGTTTGTGTGTTTATATGCATGTGTGTGTGTGCTTGTGAGTGTGTTTGTGTGTGTGCATGTGTGTGTGTTTGTGAGTGTGAGTGTCCAGGGTGCATGTGTGTTTATGAGTGTGATTGTCCATGTGCGTGTGTGTGTTTGTGAGTGTGAGTGTCCGTGTGTGTTTGAGTGTGAGAGTCCAGGTGCATGTGTGTGTGAGTGTGTTTGTGAGTGTGAGTGTCCATGTGCGTGTGCGTGTGTGTGTGTGTTTGTGAGTGTGATTGGGAGTGTTAGTGTCCATGTGCATGTGTGGGTGTGTAAGGAAATGGTTTTCTTCTCTCCCTTTTCCTTCCTATGCTGTATCTGTGCTCTCTCAGGGATTTTTAAACTAACACAGGGCATCCTGCATACCACACCTATACGTGTAAATGCACACACACACACACACTCTCTCTCTCTCTCTCTCTCTCTCTCTTTGTATTCTTTTTCATTCTGGCAGCTTGGCCTGAAGATAGTAACCAGCATGAGAATGGCCGTGACCTCTGCACAAGCCCTGCTGTCTAAACACACACCTTTCTCTTCCTCCTTCTATATAAATGTGTGTGTGTGTGTGTGATCATGTTAAGTGTTTAACTTCGCTAATGTCTCCTGCAGGAATAAGTCCCAGAAGACCAAGTTTGATGAGCAGTTGCACAACGAGATGATCACCACCATTGATGAGCTGAGTTCTAGCAAGTGAGTCTTGCTTTTTTTTTTTTTTTTTTTTTTTTTTTTAAACTTTTAGTTATTTAATTATAGGATTTACTGGATTTTCTTTTCCCTACTCATTGTATACTGTGTGTAACTTGTATAGTAATAAAAAAAAATGTAAAAATAAATTTCTCGAATCTTAAAAAAAGAAACTTACCCTCAGTTTTCGAATTCCATTTAACATTTAAACCAATTAAAATACAAACAAACAACAACAACAAATAACATATGGTCACATAGACAAAACACTTTCCATGCTCATTGGGGTGGGATTAGATGTGTAATTTTCCACACATTTTATTTTCTCAGCTGAATTTCTCATGTAATGTCATGTAATATCATTCTTCTACGATACGGTTTGTGTTAGAGGACGATGGCGAACCGTAAGCACATTAATAATACTTAATTTTTTTTATTCCAATTAGTACTGAGCATAATCAACAGATGGAGAAGATTAGATCAGGAAAAAACTTTCTTTTTTTTCTCACATCATAAACAACATGAATTCAGCCAGTTGCATCCAGTGTGTTGGTTGGTGACGTGTACAGTACGTACAACGACGAGCGGAATCTGATCCAGGCTTTGTCTCGTCTGTGCACGGAAAACATGTTTGCTTTTAAGAAATGTGTAATTAAGGTTTTTCATATTTTGGGCTCGGTCGTGTGAAGGAAGCCTCACAAACACCCAAGAACACAAATACATTCTGACGTCTGTGCACGTGTCTGTTTCTTACATCCAGGCAGTGGGTGAAGTCGGAGGAGATTTCTGGACTTACTCTCTGGTTTACTAAGCGTGGACTGGAAAAACAAGTAAGCATCTTAAACATCATGACAGCAGCAGGCGACTTTGCGAGTAGCGAAATGGCAAACGTACGCGAAGAAAAAAATATTCCCGATTCCGCCGCTCAAAATCGTTCTGTCGATTTGGAGCGTTTTGTTTTTTAACGCTAAACCTTGAGATTTCTACAGATACCTTCCAGTTTTTCTTCCCGCTTGTCTTTCGTCTCGAGTGCAAAAGTTTGTGCCCCCTTTGCTCTTATAGATACAGTCAGTGGCGGAACTAGAGTTTTATTCATGGGGTGGCCAGGGCAACTTTATAACTAGCACGAATGTCAACGTAACGTATATTATGGCTAAACTGTGGAACGAACCGATCTCTCTTGTCTGATTAATGTGTTAATAGCGTCTAACGTCAATTTATATAGCGACGTAACTTTCAAAATATTTTTCTGGAAAACTAAATCCTGATGTTTAATCTCAAAATTTACCGAAATTTGATGTATTAGTATCAGTCTGTTACAGTATCCTTCTCTACCTCTCGACTCTTTCTTGTCATTGATTGACGGATTTGAAATGTCGAGCGGCGCCGCGACCAAACGTCAAACGAAGACTTCTTTTGATGGGTGAAATGAGATGTCAATCAGCATCAAACATCAAACAATACTATCAAATAAAAATTCGGGGTGGCACCTGGAGTGGCCAATCAGATGTCAGGGGTGTTCAGCGCCACCCCGGACACCCCTCTGTGTGGCTCCGCCACTGGATACAGTGTATAACGAAACCGACACAAAGATTTAAATGTACATTTTTATTTCTAAAGTAACACCATGTCAGGCATTTTGATCTATTCTTAGTTGCTCTTATTGTTGTCGAGGTACGTTCTCACGTTCGTCAAGGTAATACGACTAAAACTGTAGCCGGTAAAACTCTAAACACACACAAAGATTTTATGTTGAAAATATACACACAGCTTTATCCCTGATTGCAACGAAGCACCGACACCGGAGACTCCTTTCATAAACGTTCAGTAAACATCATCTTGGACATAAGGAAGCATCTGCTTTAGCACATCCCTGTGTTACTTCTATAACACAGAAACACACATTCTGACCAATGAGAATCCAGAATTCATCAGAATAGCCATTAACTACTAGACATTTAAAGCTGTTTAGAGATATGTGCTTATATCTTTCCCACTAATTCTTGTTTATTTTGTACTAAAATGCACACGTTTATGTCCCTCTCTCAGTACAGGACTACAGAAATGTCTAGTTTTAAATACTACATCTGCTGTGCCACCTTCATCTTCCTCTGTATCTTCATCATTCAGATGTTTGTCACCCAACAGTGAGTAATATAAACACACACACACACAGACATACGCACATACACAAGACAAACGAGGACAGAATCACAGTGTTTCCTCTGCTTTTTCTTTCAGACCTACGCAGCTGGGGCTGGTGTTTGCGTTGTTGGCGTGTGTGTTACTGCTGATCGTTGCCATCTGCTTCGCCGGTCACATTCAGGTTATTAACGGCTGGCACCTGCCAGCTTTAAACACACTTATGATGGATTGTCTGGAGATTCTTTGTGTGTGTGTGTGTGTGTGTGTGTGTGTGTGTGTGTGTATGAATATTTCTGTATTTGGAGATTTCGTAGATGCCAGCACATTTAGACTGTATGTTATGTGGAGAAGAATGTCATGTGACTTGGTCATTCTTGCATTTGATTGGCTGGAGATCATTTTTGGAATGACTGACCACTAAAAACAGACTGACATTTGCTACAGTGTCTCTCTCTCCCTCTCTCCACCACACACACACACACACACACACACACACACACACACACTCACTCCCTCTCTCCACCACACACACACACACACACACACACACACTCCCTCTCTCCACCACACACACACACACACACAGACACACTCCCTCTCTCCACCACACACACACACACACACACACCCTCTCTCCACCACACATACACACACACTCTCCCTCTCTCCACTACACACACACACACTCACACACACTCACACACACACTCACACTCCCTCTCTCCACCCCACACACACTCACACACACACACACACACACTCCCTCTCTCCACCACACACACACTCCCTCTCTCCACTACACACACTCACTCACACACACTCACACACTCACACACACTCACACACACTCACACCCTCATCCACACACACACTCCTCCCTCTCTCCACCACACACACACACCACACACACACACACTCCCTCCCACACACACACACACTCCCCTCTCTCACTACACACCTCACACACACACTCACACACACACACACACACACACACACACACACACACACTCCCTCTCTCCACCACACACACACTCCCTCTCTCCACTACACACACTCACTCACACACACTCACACACACATACACTCACACACACTCACACACATTCACACTCCCTCTCTCCACCACACACACTCACTCCCTCTCTCCACCACACACACACACACTCACACACACACACACTCCCTCTCTCCACCACACACACACTCCCTCTCTCCACTACACACACTCACTCACACACACTCACTCACACACACACAAACACACACACTCACACACACACTCACACTCCCTCTCTCCACCACACACACTCACTCCCTCTCTCCACCACACACACTCACTCACACACACTCACTCACACACAAACACTCACACACTCACACACACACTCACACTCCCTCTCTCCACCACACACACTCACTCCCTCTCTCCACCACACACACACACTCACACACACACACACACACACTCCCTCTCTCCACCACACACACACTCCCTCTCTCCACCACACACACTCACTCCCTCTCTCCACTACACACACTCACTCACACACACTCACACACACACAACATTTACATTTACATTTACAGCATTTGGCAGACGCCCTTATCCAGAGCGACGTACATAAGTGCTTAAATCTCTAACATTGAATACATTAATGCTGGATCACTAAGTTACATACTTAAGATACCATGAGTTTAAAACATTTGTTCAAAGTTACAATGAAAGTGTCAAAGGTGTGTTTTTTTTTTTTTTTTTTTTTTTTTTTTTATTTAAATGCAAAAGATAATGAAAGAAGTGCTAGTTGAAGTGTTTCCTGAATAAGTAGGTCTTCAACCGCCGCTTGAAAATAGCCAGTGACTCAGCTGTCCGGACCTCTAGGGGAAGTTCGTTCCACCACCTTGGTGCCAGTACAGAGAAGAGTCTTGTAGTATACTTGCCTCTTACCCTGAGAGATGGTGGAACCAGTCGAGCAGTGCTGGTAGATCGGAGGGTGCGGGGTGCAGTGCGAGGAGTGATGAGGGCTTTGAGGTAAGAGGGAGCTGGTCCATTTTTGGCTTTGTAGGCCAGCATCAGTGTTTTGAATCTGATGCGTGCAGCTACCGGAAGCCAGTGGAGGGATCGCAGCAGCGGGGTGGTATGAGAGAACTTTGGCAGGTTGAAAACAAGCCGGGCAGCTGCATTTTGGATCATTTGCAGAGGACGGATTGCGTTCATAGGTAGACCTGCCAGCAGTGCATTGCAGTAATCCAGTCTAGAAATGACAAGAGACTGAACAAGTACCTGAGCAGCCTGTGTGGACAGAAATGGTCGAATCCTTCTAATGTTGTAGAGAAGAAACCGACATGAGCGAGTCACATTAGCAACATGAGAGGAAAAGGACAGTTGATTGTCCATGGTTACCCCAAGGTTGCGAGCTGTGGCTGAAGGGGAGATCAGATCGTTGTGCAAGGATATAGCAAGATCATGACCTGGGGATGAATCACCTGGGATGAAGAGCAGCTCAGTTTTGCTAGGATTAAGCTTTAACTGATGAGCAGTCATCCATGATGAAATTTCTGCCAGACATGCAGAGATCCGGTCAGAAGCTGTGGCATCTGCGGGTGGGAAAGAGAAGATAAGTTGTGTATCATCAGCATAGCAGTGGTAAGAGAACCCATGTGAGGAAATAACTTCACCAAGAGAGTGAGTATACAGGGAGAAAAGAAGAGGACCAAGTACTGAGCCTTGTGGGACGCCAGTGGAGAATCTGCGTGGAGCAGATGTCACTCCCCTCCATGTTACCTGATATGAGCGTCCTTCCAGGTAGGAAGCGAACCATTCCCAAGCTGATCCGCATATCCCAAGACTCCTGAGGGTGGCTAAGAGAGTCTTATGGTTAACCGTATCAAACGCTGCTGAAAGGTCAAGGAGGATAAGGACGGATGAGAGATTGGCTGATCTAGCAGCATGTAGTTTCTCAGAGACATCTAAAAGGGCTGTCTCTGTGGAATGAGCTGCTTTAAAGCCAGACTGGTTGGGGTCTTGGAGGTTGTTCTGTGAGAGATAGACAGACAGTTGATTAAAGACAATGCGTTCAAGAATTTTTGAAAGAAACGAGAGAAGTGATACCGGTCTGTAGTTACTGATGTCTGATGGATCCAGAGCAGGTTTCTTCAGGATGGGAATAACCCTTGCTCTCTTGAAGGTAGTTGGTACCTGACCAGATGCTATGGATCTATTGGTGATAGTTGTAATGAAGGGCAGAAGGTCTTGCGAGATGGTCTGCAGCAAAGTGGAAGGGAGTGGATCCAATGGGCAGGTGGTAGGATTGCAAGACTGGATGAGTTTTAGAAATTCTTCTGCTGTTACAGTTGAGAAATGTGACAACAAAGGTGTAGGGGAGTCCATACTCTGAGATGTAAGTGCAGTCGGGGCTGAAGTGAAGGTCCGGCAGATTTCCTCAATCTTCTCCTGGTAGAAAGAAGCAAAGTCTTCTGCAGTCAGGGAGGATGAAGAAGGTGGAGCCGGGGGGTTGAGCAGAGAAGAGATGATGTTGTGGAATTTCCGAGGGTCATGTGAGGAAGCTTCAAGCTTTTCCTTGTAGAAGGAAGTCTTGGCAGAAGTCACATCTGAGGAGAACTTGGCCATGAGTGTTCGGTAAGAATCAAGATCTGCATCAAGTTGTGATTTCTTCCACTTTCTCTCTGATGATCTTAGCTCTCTTCGATTGTTGCGCAGCACATCTGAAAGCCAAGGAGCAGAACAAGAAGTTTTCTTGGGTTTAGTGGACATAGGGCAGAGGAAGTCCATAGTTGAGGAAAGAGATGAGAGGAAAGTATCTGTGGCCGAGTCCAAGGGCAGTGAGGAAAAAGACTCAGGATCAGGAAGGGAAGAAAGAGTGCCAGAAGCTACAGAAGAAGGGGAGACAGAGTAAAGGTTGCGGCGGGTAAGAGCGAGGGGGTGAGAGGTAGTTTTAGGTAGGGTAGGGAGAGTGATGGTAAAGGATACCAGGTGATGATCAGAGACGTGTAGTGGGGTAGCAGTCACGTCTGTAGCTGGAGAAGGACGGGTGAAAACCAGGTCCAGCACATTGCCTCCTTTGTGTGTGGGGATGTAGCTGTTGAGTGTGAGTGTGAATGAGTCAAGAAGAGACAGGAGGGAAGAAGAATGTAGCTTGTCAGAGGGGAGGTTGAAGTCACCAAGCACTGTCAGGGGGGAGCTATCAGAAGGGAAAGCACTAAGCAGTGTGTCCATTTCTTCCAAGAAGTCACCTAGGGGACCAGGAGGGCGGTAAACAACAATGATAACAAGGTTAATTGGAGAGGTAACTGAAATGGCATGGAATTCAAAAGAGGAGATGGTTAAATGAGACAAGAGGAGAGGTGTAAAGCACCATTTCTTTGACAGCAATAAACCTGTACCACCACCCCTGCCTGTTTCTCGTGGTGAGTGAGAGAAAGCATAGGCAGAGGATAAAGCAGCTGGTGTAGCAGTGTTCTGTGGGGGATATCCAGGTCTCTGTTAGCGCAAGAAAATCAAAGGAGTAATGGGAAGTTAAAGCAGAGATAAAATCAGCTTTTTTCACAGCAGACTGGCAATTCCAGAGCCCACCTACCACCACTGTTTGAGACTTACACAACAGAGGAGGGTAGATGAGGTTACTGGGATTGTGACCTCTGCTCTGTGGACGAGAGTGTCTGCGAGTGTAGGAATTGAGTACAGAGATGGGTTTAAGGCACATATTTGCAGTCAAGAGTGAGAATTAAGGTATGGTAGAATATAGCAAAACAGTATTAGACACAAAGTTTACAATGAGAGAGAGAGAGAGAGAGAGATACTTACAAACCGCTACAGACGCTAGCGTCTGTAGCGGAGAACCTTCAATTTAAATAGGTAAGCCCTGCCCCCAATTCACACCTTAAGGTAGACTGAAACTACTCCTGATTAATCAGCTGAGAGAACAACAAGGACCAACACTATAAAAATCAACAATGGTATAGAATATAACAAACACACACACACTCACACACACACTCACACTCCCTCTCTCCACCACACACACTCA
>NC_083482.1:14687904-14700404 GCF_030014155.1 Tachysurus vachellii | reverse complement strand
AATTCAAGCCTGTTTCATGCTCGAGTTTATCTGTGAACCCGAGCTGATCACAAAGAGTTACAAAAAGTTTATAATAATATCGCACAGCAGGACTCTATTAAAAATGACGTGCGTAACATTTCTGCATACGGCGTACACGGATCTACGAACGATATCGGAGGAGTATAATTTTTTTCCTGCATGCTATTTTTTCTAGTTGTTTTTTTTTTTTCCTTCCAGTATCTCCATTTCTTCATGCATCTATTACACATCTGTCTCTCTGTATCCCACCTGTTTCTGTGCTAACTGTTGTGTTACTTGTGGATAAGAAATATTTTCCTTACATCACGACACGGTCACAATAAAGTCCCGAGTGTGTTTTTGTGATTTCTACACAAGTTCTATATGACGTAACGTGATGCGTGTCCTGTCCTGCAGAACTGTTACTGCCTGATATTAATAAGTCGTGTGTTTTCCGTGTATGTTTTCTCCAGGACCTGTACTACAAGTCGTACGATTGTGTGTGTGTGATGTTTGCTTCAGTCCCCGACTTTAAGGAGTTCTACACCGAATGCGACATCAACAAAGAAGGACTGGAGTGTCTGAGACTCCTTAACGAGATCATCGCCGACTTCGACGAGGCGAGTCATCAGCGCAGACCTGCTTTTAACTGTCAGCACTTTAAAGCGACTCTAACAACCTTCTTCAATCTCCTTTCCGTCACTACAGTTGCTGTCTAAGCCGAAGTTCAGCAGCGTAGAGAAGATTAAGACTATCGGCAGCACGTACATGGCTGCTGCAGGTCTTAGCGGGACACCTGGACAGGAGAACAACCAGGTTTTACACTGCAACATGAGCAGTCCATCTCTTTATCTTTATCTCTAAATCTCTTTATATGGAAACGACTCTAATAATAATAATAATAATAATAATAATAATAATAATGCTCTATTTGTATTGTGGATATTACATTGTGTTTTATAACTGTGTTGGCAGGACCGAGAGCGGCAGCCGGCACAAATTGGCATCATGGTGGAGTTTGCCATCGCTCTGATGGGAAAGCTGGATGGTATCAACCGCCACTCGTTTAACAGCTTTAGACTGCGTGTGGGTGAGTGAAGCGGATACACACCCACATACACGCACTTCTATCTCGGTCCACCCTAGGGAGGTCATCCATTCATCCATCCATCCATTTGTCTAACTGTCTGTCCATTCATTCATCTGTCTAACTATCTGTCCATCCATTCATCTGTCTAACTATCTGTCCATCCATTCATCTGTCTAACTACCTGTCCATCCATTCATCTGTCTAACTATCTGTCCATCCATTCATCTGTTTAACTATCTGCCCATCCATTCGCCTATCTGCCCATCCATTCTTCTGTCTATCTGTCCATTCATTAATATGTCTAACTATCTGCCCATCCATTCATCTGTCTAACTATCTGCCCATCCAACTGTCCATCAAACTATCCATGCGATCTATTTTTCTGTTCGTCCAACTATTCATCCATCTCCTTTCCATCCATTTTATCCACCTATTAATCCCTATCCATTTGTCCATGTATCTTTTCATTCATCTTTCCAGTTATTTATCCATTCTTTCATTTACCTATCAATCCATTTATTTATTGATCCATCCATCCAATGGGAGAACCTTGAGGGAACACACATGGACATGAGAACACACAAAATGTTTTATTTCATTGACTCATCCATCCATCCATCCATCCATTCCCCTTTCTCTTGGTCCAGGGTAATTAATATGAATCTTTTACACATAAAATATTACATTTAATAACTTTATATTTTACCAAAAGTGAAAAGATACGACACTGTGTGCTGTGAGCAGAGCTTCCCTTTAATCACGCTCATTTGGCTGCAGATGTTTTTGGAGACGTTTCTGTCCTCTGGTTGCCCACATCTGTGGTTTGTTCTTGTGTTTTACCGAAAACAGGAGCATATGAACTCAAGATCCTGCTGAAATCTGAAAATAATCTACTCATTTAGAATCCCTGAAGAAGTCTTTTGTTCTTTTGCACAAATACGAACGTTAACAGCAGAGCAACGAGAGGAACGGGCAGCTCATCCTCTTCATCTAGTCTTAAAGGTTAAATAAACGAAATGCGGCGGAGACACAGCGCACCTTATGTGTCCATGTGACGGCCGTATAAAGAGCTTTCAGTAAAGGTTTCAGTCCAAGGCTCAGTTCTGACTCTTTCTCGAGAGGAAGGGAGTCATTCCTGTGACTGAATATCTGTGAGACACAGAGTTTTTATTATTTTTACTGCTGAGTGTCTGATGAGAATGCAGCGAAGTTCATTATGTATTCCATGTAACGCGTTAAAGATTAAGCCTAAATCACACGCTGAATGTTTTTCCTTTCGTTTTTTTTGTTTCTCGTACCGTTTACGTCTCAAATATATTTTTACGACGTGGTTCTCGCCCGCGGTCAGAAACGATAATTGACGTCTGACTACAATTTGCACAAACACTCGTGTGGTCAGTGACGTCGTCGCCGACTTACTTTATATACAGCAGTTAAAACATTTTAACTGTTTACTCCCATGGCATGTTAAACGCATGACGCCTCCGGCTGACAAACGTTTTGTCAAGTGTTTTCAAAACATGTTCATTATGTGTTTGTGTAGGAATAAACCACGGGCCAGTAATAGCAGGAGTGATCGGAGCACGCAAGCCACAATACGACATCTGGGGAAATACCGTGAACGTAGCGAGCCGAATGGAGAGCACCGGAGAACTGGGCAGGATCCAGGTACTTTTTTCCATCCATATATATATATGTATATATATATATATATTTATTTATTTATTTCTTCCAGATATACTGGCTTTAAATACTTTCAATATTTTCTGCCACATATTAAGATAAAATAATCCTAAGGAAAAGTAAGTAGTTTCTAGTAGTAGTTTAGGAAGTACTTGCTGTGTGCGTATAGCTGAAAGCTGTAAACAAATCTCTCAGCTGACAGAAGAATCAGAGCTCGCACAGTATTTATCTTATCAGGTATGTTTACTGGCGTAGAAGTGAGTCAAAATAACACCCATTTCTTCCATTTAGCTTCTAGCGTTAAACCTTTCTGGAGTGGTTTGGGTGTCAGAAAGCGCCTTGATTCAGTAGTAGGTTGTGTCTGATGCACAAGCGAGTACAACTTATGAAACTACTGGTAATTTTTAGTGATTAAGTTTACCGTCATTTATTGTCAAACCCTACGAAAAGCTGTGAACGGACATAATTAACGGTTTAATATTTCTGCTCTTGAAAGTTTTACATCTTTGTTTTATAACCTACATCTCTTTGGCTTCGATCGTAAATAGACCGATGTTTAAATTTGTTTTACGGTCGCTGTGATTCAAAGTTGTTCTGGAGTTTGACATGCAGTAAATGAGACGTAAGAGTATCAGAGCCACGTGAAAACTTTTTAACGAGCCAGGATGTTTAATTCAGCAGTAAATTAACTCTTGTCACGTGCGTCGTAGGTGACGGAAGATCTGTCTGTCTATCTGTCCATTCATTCATCTGTCTAACTATTTGTCCGTTCGTTCATCTGTCTAACTATTTGTCCGTTCGTTCATCTGTCTAACTATCTGCCCATTTAATTCGGCAGTAAATTAACCCTTGTCGCGTGCGTCGTAGGTGACGGAAGAGACGTCGGACGTGCTGCAGAAGCTTGGTTACTCGTGCGAGTGCCGCGGTCTGATCAACGTGAAGGGGAAAGGAGAACTCAAAACGTTTTTTGTATGTACAGACTCCAATAAGCAGCAGGGAATGGGTCTCAGCTGAAAGCGCTGACATTCTCTCTCTCTCTCACACGTACGGACGGACGGACAGACGGATGGGTAGGGCTTTCTTTTTTTTTTATTATGGTATTTCTTGGAAGGTGAAATGTTTTCTTATGCAAGTCTGAGAGGATTTCCAAATGTTAGAAGACTCTGATAGAAGAATATAAAAACCCTAAGAAACTTTGAACAAATATACACTTTTCAGACTGGCTGAGATGGAACGTTCCCACTTAACACTGGAGCAGGGGCTTGTTTTTTTTTTTTTTTTTCCAGTTTTCCGTGACCTTAACCTTAAAATTCTGCACTGTTCTGATCTTTTAAAAAAAAAACTATGGAGACAAACTAACAGAAGAAGAGGAACTCTGGGCGTTTTTTAATCCTGCTGATTGTCACCATAAGTCTTTGTCTTAAATCTGACTTTACTTGCAAATGATGGGACCTGCACACTCCAACATGAAGAGGACATTTTTTAATTATTATTATTATTATTATTGTTATTATTATTTACTAGGACATGATTCTGGAAGCGCAGAATTTGTTTGTGTGTGAAGTTGTGAACAGATTTGCTGCTGAACGACTTCAAAACTGTTAGAATAAACTCTTTGGGTTTCCATCTATCTTTCTGTCATTTAAGGAGACAAAGCAGAGCTAAACATGAATAAATGTGCTGCAGTGTATAAAAAAAAAAGAAATAAAATAAAATTTGTGAAAAGTATTTATTTATTTATTTATTTTTCCTAACCACCTGACTGCCATTACGACTCTCGCCTATTCTAAGGTTTGGCCGTGACTTGTTCCTGTCCGCTAGGAGCTGCGTCTGCTTATCCGTCTTCTGTTACAATGGAACTCGATTGCTTAAGGAAGGGAAAGACGAGCTCCGTGTTCACGTCTACAGATAGCGTGGGCGCGCTGTAACATTTACCTGAACCGAAACGAACATCTTTGCCATTTTAAACTTTAGTATAAGTTGTCTATCCGTTCGTCTGTGTTTGTCCATCCAACTGTCCATCAAACTATCCATCCGATCTATTTTTCTGTTCGTCCATCTATTCATCCATCTCCTTTCCATTCATTTTATCCACTTATCAATCCCTATCCGTTCGTCCATCTATCCATTTCATTCATCTTTCCAGTTATTTATCCATTCTTTCATTTATCTATCAATCCATTTCTTTAAACATTAGTATAAGACGTCTAAGTTAACCTTGCTGTACGGTATCAGTATGGAATAAATCGTTTTACACGTTTTAAGGCTAAAACCTGTGATGTTTCCTTTGTTATATCGTCTATAAACCATTTATCTGGACTGACATCTCACCTTCCTCAGAGAGGACTTTTATTTAAGGAACTGGACCTGCTCAAGTATTTAAAAAAACAAAAAAAACAAAAACACACATTTATTGAGCAAAATGTAAATAAACAAACAAACAAACTCAGCACCATGAATACAGGACTGAACCTTACACCTTTCCGGTTACACTGTGACGATGGAGACGTCCTCGGAGCTCGTACACACTCTGTCCAGCTGCTCTGCTCCCACTGTAAAAAAACAAACTAACATCTATTACTATCCATAGCAGTTTACTTGAAATAAAGGAGTAGCGTGTATTTTTTGTGCTTTTTTTTTTTTTTTTTTTTAAGCCGAGGGGCGGAGCTACTTTCTGGGCCAGAAAAATGTAAGCACCTTAAATAAAGAATCCAGGTTTAGAGGATAATTATAGATCTAGAAACAGCTTCGTTCGTTAAGTTTGCAGCACGGTAAACAAAAGTATTTTTTATTATTTAAATTGTTATATAAAGAATATCTTTAGCTGAGTTTACACGTGTAAAAACTTTAACGCTAATATTACTAGTGAAAATAAACTGGGTTTAAGTTATAAGAAAAGTGAAGGAAAATATTATGTTGCAGGATAAACAGCATTATATTAAATATTGCCTGTGTGTGTGTGTGTTGTACCTGTGGTCAGGTGTGTATACGTTCCCTCTGCAGGTTCAATAGGCAGTGACATGCCCATAGCTTTCCTAATGCCATATAAACTGCTCACGTCTCTAGGAGTCACCTGACTGGTCAGCTGTGCCAAGTTTTCAGTCACTTTCTCCGCTACACACACACACACACAACGATACACACAGTGTTAACGTTTCAGCTGAGTACATGACGTGTGCAGAATAAACCAGAAACCACAAGTCGTGTGTGTAGCTGTGATGTCTGAGCTCTAAGACGTGTGTGTGAACTTGTACCTAGTTGTAACTCCTTGGCAGTAGGTGCGAGAAGGCAGATCATATTCGGAGGCTGTTTGGCACTAAGTCTCTCTCTCTGAGCTTCGTGCAGATCCCTCAGCAAAACGGTCGTCTCGTCCAGCTTCTGCTGAAACTGTTTCGCTTCTGAGAAACAGAGAAACGCGAGCGGGTCAGTTCGCTGTAGTCCCCGTTTTCACTATAAAGCACTGTTAAATAACATTCCGTACGGCAGCCGTGCACGATTATGGAATTATTTGTGACTCTGAATTTTAAAATCGGGGCTGAAAGGATGTGACGCAGACTCGAGATGACTTTTGTGTGGTCTGTGTTTTAACAAGTGTGCGCCCTCACCGTGTGAGTCAAAGCTTTCTGGTAGGATGTCGAGACCCAAACCCAAACTGATGACTGAGTTCAGAACGTCCATGCTGTTTGCAGTCTTCAACTCTGACCCGACCACCTAAAGAGGGGAAAAGAGAGAGGAAAAAAAAGGGGGCATTTAACTAACAAAAAAAAATAAATCCATCCATCTAACAAACACTGGTTAGTTTTCCCTGAAAACACTAAGACACTGTGGCTCTTATATAAAAAAAAAAAGGAAATGAACTAAAATAAGATGTTAATGAAAAAATAAACACTCAAGTTGTGCAGTGCAAAATGTTACACCCAGTCATTTATGCCTTAATTACTCAATTCATTACACCGGCAGGGGAACGAGACGACTCATGCTGGCTTCAAACCAACCACTTCCTTGTCGATGAGGATGTTCTAACTATCTAGAAATGAGTACTTCAGACGTGTCTCTAACTCGTGACCCCACGTTTCACCCACGGCTTCCTTTCTTTTTGTAGAAATGAGAATGTATGTGGTGGTAAATGCTCCTTGTGGGAGGATAGACTGGCTTTGTTGACACAGCTGCTTTAAAGCAAAGAGAGAGACAGGGAGAGAGAGAGACAAAGAGACAGAGAGACAGGGAGAGAGAGAGACAAAGAGACAGGGAGAGAGAGAGACAAAGACAGAGAGACAGGGAGAGAGAGCGTGGCAAAGGGAGAGAGAGACAAAGAGGGAGGGAGAGAGAGAGAGATATGGAGAGAGAGCGAGAGAGAGAGCAGGAGAGAGACAGAGAGAGCGAGAGACAAAGAGAGCGAGAGAGACAAAGAGAGCGAGAGAGACAAAGAGAGCGAGAGAGACAGAGAGAGAGAGCAAGACCGAGAGAGAGAGCGAGACCGAGAGAGAGAGCGAGACCGAGAGAGCGAGACAGAGAGAGAGCGAGACAGAGAGAGAGAGAGAGCGAGACAGAGAGAGAGAGAGCGAGACAGAGAGAGAGAGCGCGAGACAGAGAGACAGAGAGAGAGAGCGCGAGACAGAGAGACAGAGAGAGAGAGCGCGAGACAGAGAGACAGAGCGAGACAGAGAGACAGAGCGAGAGCGCGAGACAGAGAGAGAGAGAGAGAGCGAGACAGAGAGAGAGAGAGCGAGACAGAGAGAGAGAGAGACAGAGAGAGAGAGAGCGAGACAGAGAGAGAGAGAGCGAGACAGAGAGAGAGAGAGCGAGACAGAGAGAGAGACACACACACAGAGAGACACAGAGAGAGAGAGAGCGAGACAGAGCGAGACAGAGAGAGAGCGAGACAGAGAGAGAGAGCGAGACAGAGAGAGAGAGAGCGAGACAGAGAGAGAGAGCGAGACAGAGAGAGAGAGCGAGACAGAGAGAGACAGAGAGAGACCATACTGGGATACATTCTGATTTTAGCAGCTATACTAGGCTATGATGCTAACTGAAGCTAATCTCAGTGGCTCATATTCGCCCTGATGCCCCAAAGCTGTGATCTTCACACTTTGTCAGAACTTTACACTGTAAAGCTTTTAAAAACAAATTTGTCTAAAACTACAAAGGCAACTGATGTATTGTATTTGCCTTCAAACTGCTTTATGCTTTTGGTGGGCGTCGTGTGAATAGAGAGCGATTACATAAACCTTAACTGACAGCCGCACAATGCTAAAGCGGCTAGCGGACGACGCTGATTACGCCGTGTAGATCAAACACCCCGTCACAGCAGGACGGATCTGTTGTGTGACTAACGAGTCGTCACGTTCAGCTAACGCACACCTTCTGATTGCTCTCTTGGTGGTTTTCCCTTCTATGTATATTTTTGTTCTCTGACTTTGGTTTTGTTTCGCTAAAATTTACACGACTGATTCCTAACATGCCTTTCGTTCGAAGACTTTTTGTTTGAGTCGCAGTTTGTAGATCACGTTTCCAAACGCGCTCGACACCGATTGCATTTATAATATAATATGGCAGCATTTATGAGATCACATGACTGGAACAATTGGTGTGACTCAAAAGTTTAAGGTCTTGGGCATTTCCAGTTACTCAGATGACTAATGTGAAAAAATAAAGGAATAAATTATGAATGAAATTTGAAAAAGAAAGAGAGTTTGTGTCTTTATATTGTTTTACCTCGACACCATCGGCAGCGTGCGACTTCTCTGCAGACTCTTCCTCCTCTTGGCTGCTCTAAAGAACGCAGACAGATACATCACTGACTATGGATGAGGGGAGCAGGTAAAAGCACACCAAGTGTCTTTCATATGATTACTGACTTTCACATTCTACACATCATAGAAAAGGTTTACTCAAAAAAATTGGAGAGAATCTACACTTGCACTTAGAACCTCTGACTGACTCTCTCTCTCTCTCTCTTTCTGACTCTCTCTCCCTCTCTGACTGACTCTCTCTCTCTCTCTGACTGACTCTCTCTCTCTCCCTCTCTGACTGACTCTCTCTCTCTGACTGACTCTCTCTCTCTGTCTCTCTGACTGACTCTCTCTGACTCTCTGTCTCTCTGACTGTCTCTCTCTCTCTCTCGGTCTCTGACTGACTCTCTCTCTGTCTCTCTGACTGACTCTCTCTCTGTCTCTCTGACTGACTCTCTCTTTCTCTGTCTCTCTGACTGACTCTCTCTCTCGGTCTCTGACTGACTCTCTCTCTGTCTCTCTGACTGACTCTCTCTCTGTCTCTCTGAGCGACTCTCTCTCTTGGTCTCTGACTGACTCACTCTCTCTCTGACTGACTCTCACTCTCTCTCTCTGACTGACTCTCTCTCTCTGACTGACTCTCTCTCTCTGACTGACTCTCTCTCTCTGACTGACTCTCTCTCTCTCTCTCTCTCTGACTGACTCTCTCTCTCTCTCTCTGACTGACTCTCTCTCTCTGACTGACTCTCTCTCTCTGACTGACTCTCTCTCTCTGACTGACTCTCTCTCTCTGACTGACTCTCTCTCTCTGACTGACTCTCTCTCTCTGACTGACTCTCTCTCTCTGACTGACTCTCTCTCTCTGACTGACTCTCTCTCTCTGACTGACTCTCTCTCTCTGACTGACTCTCTCTCTCTGACTGACTCTCTCTCTCTGACTGACTCTCTCTCTCTGACTGACTCTCTCTCTCTGACTGACTCTCTCTCTCTCTGACTGACTCTCTCTCTCTGACTGACTCTCTCTCTCTGACTGACTCTCTCTCTCTCTGACTGACTCTCTCTCTCTCTGACTGACTCTCTCTCTCTGACTGACTCTCTCTCTCTGACTGACTCTCTCTCTCTCTGACTGACTCTCTCTGACTGACTCTCTCTCTCTCTGACTGACTCTCTCTGACTGACTCTCTCTCTCTCTGACTGACTCTCTCTCTCTGACTGACTCTCTCTCTCTGTCTCTCTGACTGACTCTCTCTTTCTCTGTCTCTCTGAGCGACTCTCTCTCTTGGTCTCTGACTGACTCACTCTCTGTCTCTCTGACTGACTCTCTCTCTCTGACTGACTCTCTCTCTCTCTCTCTCTGACTGACTCTCTCTCTGTCTCTCTGACTGACTCTCTCTCTCTGACTGACTCTCTCTCTCTGACTGACTCTCTCTCTCTCTCTCTCTCTCTGACTGACTCTCTCTCTCTCTCTCTCTGACTGACTCTCTCTCACACACACATACACACACACACTAAACCAGCTTTGATCCCTGCATTCTTCGAGAGGCTTCCAGATGATCATCCTGGTCTTAGATGTTCCTCAGGATTTACTTTTGAAATGATTAAGTCTTAAAAGTAAAACCTGATTCAATGTCAGATCTCAGGCTGAGAATACTGTGAGAAATTAGAACGTTACACCTTTCTAACATTGTGTTCACAGTAAATGATTTGATGTTAAAAAAAAAAACAGACCAGAGAAACTTTTATTAAATCGCTCGTGGGGAAATTAAAGCAGTACATTTGACTACATTTGACAGTTCTTAAGGGAAACAGGGCGCAGTGGTGTATTTAAACACTGCCGTTACCTGTCTGTGTGTGTGTGTGTGTCTGTGTGTGTGTAGAGGTGTTTATTAGTCATGTATGATAGGCTTAATTAGGGGGCAGTGGGGGCTCAAGCAGTTAAGGCTCTGGGCTGCTGATCGGAGGATCAGGGAGCTGCACTGTGAGCTGCTGTGTTGGGCCCTTGATCGAGGCCCCTAAACCCTCACTGTATCATAGCAGACCCTGTGTTTAGACCTCAACCTACATATAAAGTTGGAATATGTGAAAAAAGGATTTCACTGCGCTGTAATGTCTATGTGACAAAATAAAGAGGTATTTTATGTGAAATGTGGCACTCGGATTTAAATTCACAAGCTCCATGTTGGAAGAAAGATGTTCTGCTGCATTTAATTAAAAAATAATAATAAATAAACTTCATCCTTACAGCCTCGGTCTCTTTCAGATGTCTGGAGTGCTCTCCGTTGGTCAGGGAGTCCAAAATATTATCTGCCAGTCTGCTCATATGCTCTTCTGACTTGGCCAGGAAATCTGTAGTACTAATGTGATTGAAACACACACACACACACACACACACACACACACACACCATATGCACGAGTGTTAAATAACATTCCTAAGTGAGTGTGATGTGATGACTGTATGAATGGTGGCATTGACTGTGTGGGGGCTGAACTTGGTTACACACACAAACACACACACACACACACACTCACTCTCACACACACACACTCACTCTCACACACACAAACACAGCAGATGGCTGTACGTGAACTTTTAAGCATTTCCCATGACTTCTATCACAATATAAAATATGCTCTGCTGCAAATATGCCTAGATAAAAGAAAGTATTTTTTTCCTGGAATTAAAAAGAAAGTTGTAAAGCAGAATAACACACATCCTCTATTACATCACCGTGCTTCGTTAACGAGCGCCCCGTCCATCGGCGCCGTCGCTAACGTTTGCGGAAAGCTCCGATTCGTATCATAGAATTTAAATTTCATATCACACCATAGGTGAAATAATAGGTGCGTCCAGTTACTACTACTGTGCACTGGTCTAATGTTCTAAATATATACAAGTGCAAGTCGTGTATTTACACTGAAATGTGTGAACAAATGTCCAAGAAGAAGAAAAAGAGGAAGAGCACTTCAAGTACCTGGATGACAAACTTGGTCATTTAAATAAATAAATAAATAAGTGGAATGTAGGACATGCCACACGCTCTATTGCTCACACCTTTCCTTATGTAGCCAGAGACGGGCTGTGATGAAGCTAGCGGCAGGGAGTCGCACGTTTGATGTCGTTCGCCATCGACTGGTGTAACGGCTTGTAACTTAAAGTGTTCGTCTGAGATGATACGACCCTTTCAACACGTAATTTACACACTAGATGCTAAACTAGACGTGTAGCGTGTAGTACATAATTATTTAGGACACTGCTTATCGTTTTAAAACAGTGTGTTCCTGTAAACAAATATGACACATGGTCCAAAACAATGTGTACACACACTCACACACACAGTCTCTCACACACACACACAGTCTCTCACACACACACACACACACAGTCTCTCACACACACACACACAGTCTCTCACACACACACACACAGTCTCTCACACACACACACAGTCTCTCACACACACACACACACAGTCTCTCACACACACACACACAGTCTCTCACACACACACACACAGTCTCTCACACACACACACACACACACAGTCTCTCTCACACACACACACACACACACA
The DNA here is from genome assembly GCF_030014155.1 of Tachysurus vachellii. Taxonomy (NCBI): domain Eukaryota; kingdom Metazoa; phylum Chordata; class Actinopteri; order Siluriformes; family Bagridae; genus Tachysurus; species Tachysurus vachellii. Next base: position 14,688,325 of record NC_083482.1, on the reverse strand, counting down.
GTCTCCCACACACACACACACACACACAGTCTCTCACACACACACACAGTCTCACACACACACACACACACAGTCTCTCACACACACACACACACAGTCTCTCACACACACACACACACACAGTCTCTCACACACACACACACACAGTCTCTCACACACACACACACACAGTCTCTCACACACACACACACACAGTCTCTCACACACACACACAGTCTCACACACACACACAGTCTCTCACACACACACACAGTCTCTCACACACACACACAGTCTCTCACACACACACACAGTCTCTCACACACACACACACAGTCTCTCACACACACACACAGTCTCTCACACACACACACACACAGTCTCTCACACACACACACACACAGTCTCTCACACACACACACACACAGTCTCTCACACACAC
>NC_083482.1:14682904-14685404 GCF_030014155.1 Tachysurus vachellii | reverse complement strand
TCTCACACACACACAGTCTCTCACACACACACAGTCTCTCACACACACACACAGTCTCTCACACACACACAGTCTCTCACACACACACAGTCTCTCACACACACACAGTCTCTCACACACACACAGTCTCTCACACACACACAGTCTCTCACACACACAAACAAACCTCTCAGAACCCTGCAGGTTGGTCTCGTCGCCGTAAAAGGAGTAGATCAGATCAGAGTCCTCTTTATTGATGTTTGCAAAGCTGGAGTCGTAAGTCGGAGCGTACGAGCTGAAAGGTCCGTAATTCGTATACATCACTGAAAGAGAACAAAAACATGGAGAGACAGATGTGTTACACAGAATCTCTCTCACACACACACACACACACACACACACACACGTAAGGGTCAACCATCCTTAAATCACATCTCTGATAAGCCTCCTGGTTATTTTCCAACATCTGCATCTTGAATCCGATTTGTCAGAAGGTGTGGATGTGTTTATATAACACGGCTCAGACACGACCTTATCGTTCCTATAGTAACAGCTGGTACCCAAAGAGAAGGTGCGAGCTGTTACTTAGAGAGATAGAGAGAGACTACAGGAAAGGCTGCTGAGCGATGGACTGTTTATAATATAAACCATAACAGGAGCTAACTTGTGTCTCGTGTTGCTCCAGGACCGATAACTGTAAATATAATCAGCTAATATGTGCATCGTGTCATTCAGTAATGAATCGAGGTCCAGACTGCGCCGCTATACAAAAAGGATCCGTTATGAAGTGGTGTGAATTGTATCGGTGTGTCACGCCACTCTGGTGTAGATTATTTTCACACACACGCTTAGTTAAAGTGTTTAGTTTAACGTAATGTTCATCAGGTAAATATAAATCCACTGTTCCCATAAAAGAAAAAAGGTCTGTCATTTTTCTGTAGTCAGAAACTAGTTACAGATTTGATCCTTGCTCTGTTTCTACATTAAAATGAAATAAATACTACACTTCGGCGCGTCTACAGCTTTGTCAGCGCCATAGGTTTGTTTTTTTTTTTTTGCCATTTCTGCTGTTCAGGAAAAGTTTGTGCAGGATGGGAAAGGAAGAGGCGTGGCAGCACACACCAGGATGGAAAACTCCGGCTCTAGGAATGTGGCTCTTTATCCAGTGATTCAACAGTTTGGCAGAGACGATGTTTTTCCAGCGTCAGACGTTGTGTCTGATTATATGAGCAGCGTCAGCTGCGTGCTTCCAAATAAAGCTGCTGAAATGAATCGCCTTCTGACGACTGCGTATTAATCACGAGTGAGAGGAAAGACAAACGCTCTGTTTCCGCCTAATAACGGGTCATTTATGAGCCTTGAGCACGGCAGATCAGTCAGTGAACACACACAGCATTTTTAATTACTGTACGTTAGTTACTGTACGGACTCTATCTGAATGCCTGTACTTTTATTTTTATTATTGTGCTCAGTTGAGAAAAGTCTTTTAAATGGTCAAACAACAAACCACCCATCAGTGTGTGTGTGTGTGTCAGGGGAACAGTGCACGAGACAGACAGACAGAGTGAGACAGACAGAGTGAGGCAGACGAACACAGACAAAGTGTGTGTGTGTGTGTGTGTGTGTGTGTGTGTGTTAGTTACCTGGAGTGATTCTGTTTCTCTTGTCCTCTTTAAAACCCTGCAAACTGTTTACTCCAGACTGTAGCCGGCCTCCCATCATACCCAGCTTCACAGGACAGTACCCTGGGTCTGACACACACACACAGACACACACACACACACACACACACACACAGACAGACACACAGACAGACACACAGACAGACACACAGACAGACACACAGACAGACACACACACACAGACAGACACACAGACAGACACAGACACACACACAGAGACAGACACACACACACACGCACACAGAGACAGACACACACACACACACACACAGACAGACACACAGACACACACACACACACAGACACACACACACAGACAGACAGACACACACACACACAGACAGACAGACAGACAGACAGACAGACACACAGACAGACACACAGACAGACACACAGACAGACACACAGACAGACACACAGACAGACACACACACAGACACACACACACACAGACACACACACACACAGACACACACACACAGACACACACACACAGACACACACACACAGACAGACACACAGACAGACACACACACAGACAGACACACACAGACACACACACAGACACACACACACACACAGACAGACACACACACAGACAGACAGACAGACACACACACAAACCACTGAATGACAGTTAACCAGGACAATTACATCAGCACGCAAAGCTGATGATTAACGGTTAACGATTATTAATGGTTAAAGCTGTGTTTAATTATAAAAGTAAATAACTGAATTTATTAACTAGGTTAAAACAGAGCTCCGACTCTGTTACCTCCAGCACTTAGATCAGCAGGGTTCACGATGCCCAGCGTGGTCGTACCATCAGACTTCCTCCG
>NC_083482.1:14657904-14675404 GCF_030014155.1 Tachysurus vachellii | reverse complement strand
CTTTAAGTTAACCGACAACCCAACTCAGTGATCAATATTTAATTTATTTATACACAATTTATTTGCTAACAAAAACAATATCTGATCCGTGGGGTCCAATCCTAATAATCCTAATAATAAATTTTATTTACATTTGTAAAAAAGTGTAGAAATTATTATTATTATTATTATTATTATTATTATTATTATTATTATTATCATTACTATTATTGTTATTATTATTATTATTATTATTATTATCATTATTATTATTTATTATTATTATTATTATTATTATTATTATTATTATTATTATTATTATCTTTTAAAGCAATCTCATCAATATGCAAATATTACACCACTTAAGAAACTAAAATAAGAGACCTATTCTGGTCTTCTAGTGATCTTTAGGAAATATAGATAATGCAACTTTTTGAGACTTGTAAACACAGGAATATTTCATATGATGAAATGAATGATATTGTGTTAGTGTGACAATAAAAAGTGTATTTTTTATGAAATAAACTTTAACAAATGACTGGTGGAAAAGGATGTTTTAAAGATGAGATGTTAAATAGTTTCACATAGGATTATAAAAGTAATTGAATACATAATGATTAGATTAGAAGGTAAAGTGCAGGTGACTGCAAAAAAGCTGAAAGCAAACGTGCTAAAGAGTCAGTAGTTCGTTACTATTCTGGTGTATATTCAGGGTTATCACTAATAGTTAAGCATTAAAAAGTTCATGCTAATTGTTTTGACCTATAGAAATTTAAAATCAGTGGACCTCCTACATACATTACCTAATCTTTGCTCTAGAGGGCAGTGTTGCCTAATTTCCTGGGTTAACCCTTTATTTATCTTTCAGGATATTCTAATTATGAACCATTTCCATTATCACTGTAATGTACTTCGATTAAACGTAGCCAAATGTTTAGCTTAAGGATAAAGGAAGCCATAATAGTAATAATAAAGCATTTTCCTCTGCTTTTTAAAACTGAATCTCACGTAAAAGTACACAACAAACAGGGCGGTAGCAAAAAGACAGTCCATTTACAAGAGCGTGCATCTTTCTGCGTTGTGGGCTGAAGGACGCAGGATTTAGGAATCAATCAATTAGAGATTTGGGATGTACACAAAACATTACTATTATGTTACTATGATATAATACAGAATTTATAGGAATTAATGTTAAGGAATTCATAAGACCTTAAAGATGGTGGTGTCTGGGTCATTTTTCTATCTCTATATCTATGTCACTGGCCGAAGGATGCAGGAATAGGAAATCAAGAAAGCATCCCGGGTTTTAGGATGCTAAAAGGGAGCTGTTTTACATCTGGACTACTCCTACGTCTACTACGCTGGAATGTAGTGTTATACCTGCTGTCTGTTGGATTCCATACATCGCAAGTCCTTTTAATAAATAAGCAGGTTTTAGTTTTGGCTCTCTTAACAGTGATTTATTTCACACTCCCTCATACATGTCTTCGCAGCAGTGTTCGGTTGTCGCCGTTACTCAAATACGCTCCAGATGTGCTGTTTTATAACACATCATCAGTGATAATTAAACACAGATTCTGATTTTCCCCAAAAGATGTTTGATGCTTAGTGTCAATGATCATCTCTGGCCAACTTTAAAGAGGATGAGGTTTCTTCTTTTCTCTTGGATCACTGGTTAGAAAATGAGCTGGGCTGCAGATATATGATCTTCTGAAAGTCTTATAAAGTACAAAGGCTTAAGTTAAACTCAACCCTGCTGGCGTGCGTGTGTGTGTGTGCTGTTACATTCAGCTATATTATGTTTAGCTGAAACCCGTTGGACGCTGTGCAGACAGCTATAAGTAGCAGCTGTTTTATCCATGCAGAGCAGATAGTGTGCATTCTTTGAAATGCATTCCTGCTTTTATGAACTGCCCGTTGAGGGATCCAACACTCATATTCTGAATTTTTTGGAAGGAAAATAAACGCAGTCCATCCACCCACCATTCCACCCATACCTCTGCCTGGTTTGGATAGACAGAGATGTGTCTAATTTGTTAAGAGCTCTCTCATATGTCTGCCATTTTCAGGTTTTTTTTCATCTGCTCAAAGAAATTCTGTGGCCAATTACTGGAAGATTCCCTCAAGAGCACATTCTTGTGTGTTGATCAAGTCCTTATTGTCTGTGGAGGACACTTTCTTGGATGGCTTTCCCGTCGGAGAAACCACAGACTTAAACCAAGGATTATTGGCACATTTGTCACGTTTAAATACTCCATTGTGATGTGCATGACACTTGTACACTTACTTTAACAACTGTACATTTACTCCAACATTCATACACTCACTCCAATCCTTGTACACTTACTCCAACTTCACACACTTACACCAATGTTCATACGCTCACTCCAATCCTCATACATCATTCTAACATTCATACACTTACACCAATGTTCATACATTCACTCCAGCCCTTGTACACTTACTCCAACTTCATACACTTACACCAATGTTCATACATTCACTCCAATCTTTGTACACTTACTCCAACTTCATACACTTACACCAATGTTCATACATTCACTCCAATCTTTGTACACTTACTCCAACTTCATACACTTACACCAATGTTCATACATTCACTCCAATCTTTGTACACTTACTCCAACTTCATACACTTACACCAATGTTCATACATTCACTCCAATCTTTGTACACTTACTCCAACTTCATACACTTACACCAATGTTCATACATTCACTCCAATCTTTGTACACTTACTCCAACTTCATACACTTACACCAATGTTCATACATTCACTCCAATCTTTGTACACTTACTCCAACTTCACACACTTACACCAATGTTCATACATTCACTCCAATCTTTGTACACTTACTCCAACTTCATACACTTACACCAATGTTCATACATTCACTCCAATCTTTGTACACTTACTCCAACTTCACACACTTACACCAATGTTCATACGCTCACTCCAATCCTCATACATCATTCTAACATTCATACACTTACACCAATGTTCATACATTCACTCCAGCCCTTGTACACTTACTCCAACTTCATACACTTACACCAATGTTCATACATTCACTCCAATCTTTGTACACTTACTCCAACTTCATACACTTACACCAATGTTCATACATTCACTCCAATCTTTGTACACTTACTCCAACTTCATACACTTACACCAATGTTCATACATTCACTCCAATCTTAGTACACTTACTCCAACTTCACACACTTACACCAATGTTCATACGCTCACTCCAATCCTCATACATCATTCTAACATTCATACACTTACACCAATGTTCATACATTCACTCCAGCCCTTGTACACTTACTCCAACTTCATACACTTACACCAATGTTCATACATTCACTCCAATCTTTGTACACTTACTCCAACTTCATACACTTACACCAATGTTCATACACTCACTCCAGCCCTTGTACACTTACTCCAACCCTCGGACTAACCCTTATCCTGAGAGAAATTAAATTCATTTTCTTCTGCCCAAACTAAGATCTTGAGAAGATCCATAAATGCATGCACAACAACACAATCCCCACACGAAAGCCTTATCCCATAGGAACCATGGGAGACCTTTTCCTTTGCTGTGGCCTGAGAGAAATAGAAATTTTAACATTCCAAACAACCAGAACAAAAACCAGCCATTCTTTCCCACACTTTCCGTCGACTCCCATCACCACCATCTCCCAAAGGCAACGATTACCATTTTATCTGAGATGTAGATGTTGTGTTTAACTAAATGGGTTTAAGGGGCTGATCGTATAAATACTATTACAGTAGAATTACAGTAAAAATCTGAAAAATCCTTCTCCAGTGGTTGCTTAGGGGCAGGTGGCACAGAGGCCCATCACATTTCGTATATATTTCAGATTACTTAAAATGCGAAGTACGTCTTTATAGACGTGCACTGCCCCAATTCACGTACATAGAGTTAATTCTGCACCAAGAAATATGAACTTCTAATAGAGGCCCATAGGGGCAGCAATCACTCTTCGCCCAGACATTATTTCATTGGGGGAGGAGCCAAGGATTCAGATTTCAGGTCTTTTGTATGGTTCTTGAGATGTTCAGTAGTTGACTCAGATAGCTATTACAGGATTAATCTAAAAATTCACCACTTAGTGGCTTTTAGCACAAATCAAGTGTCACTTCATTTTGTTTGAGACTTTACTGTTAATCAATCACTCAAAAAAATTACATTTTTTCCAAGTTTATTTTGGTTGTTTTCTAACTTGATTTTTCTTTTAAACACCTTCTAGTGAACACACATATCTAATGACTCTCTTTGATAGCTGTACTCATGTCCCATGCGCTAGAAAGGAAGCGGGTCTTGGCTGAAGGTATGTTGTGGTTACGCCGTGCGATGACATCGTACGACACGTCTCCGCCTGAATCTGTGGAAAATTTGCTGTAATTAAAAAAAATTCTTGGCAAGTTCCTCTTCTGTTTCTTTGTTGTCCTCTAAAAGGTGCTTTCTAAAATCACTGTTGCAGCTTCTGAGCCTCAGTACGGGTTTTCTCGGGCGTCCTAAAACAATTCTAGTTTACGACATCTTACTTTAGCCGTCTCCAAAGGTCTTGTGCGTATCATTCCCGGTAATTTATTAGTTTCACATATGACAATATACTAGTAATATAAATTGCACTACATCTTATTTAGGGGTGTTGCTAGGGTTGGATGGAATGATGGGTTTAGGCCCCTGAGACTATGACTCAACAATAGTTGCATTATTATTACCTCACCAACTCTGTAAGATAGCCGTATATTAACAACAGTGCCACCTGCAGACTGGAATAGTTACTGTTCTTTTCTGTTTAACAGCTTGACACATTTCTTGTACTGTTAAGTCTTGTACTATATTTGTAGTTTAAATTGTTTTCAGTCTCAAATGACCAGAGGCTTCTGACAGCACATGAGGGGTTTAAGTCCCTGAAGCCCCACCCGTGCAACACCACTAGTACCATTTTAGTAGATGGCGCCAACAATTGTCCTAGGATGCTGTTTGTGATCAAGTATAGCAATTCCAGACTCGTAACTGCTATGAAAACATGTATGAAAGGAATAAAACACATCAAGACATGCTATTATAGGAAAATAATCCATGACAGGGATACATTATCACCCCAGCATGGATTATTTTCTTCTTACACCTACGCAAAAGAGGTATATTGTACCTCGTATTATTCCTCGTACTGTATATATAATTACAATTTCTAATGTATTTACAAATTAAACTTTGTACTTTTTTACACTGTTTATATCATCGTATTTCCATTTATTACTGATTATAACAGCTATAAAACCTCTCACCTCATGTATTTTAAGGTAATTAGACAAAATATAATAAGACACAGCTTGTCATGTTACCAGGATATCGAAGTTCCAGCTTTTTAAATGTTAGAGCTAGAACGTTAAGTTAGAACGTATTAAAAGAAGCTTATTATAGAACTGAAATAATCAACGTGCGAATGAATATTAAAACAATGAACATATGCAGAAACTGTGTGTATATCAAGGAAATATAATAAGACAAAGAAAAAGAAGAACCGAAGTGCCGCATGGATGATTCTGACAGACGGTCGTTACCATCTGTATCCTCCAGCGCAGCCTCTTTATTCTCCACTCTCTGTACCAATTACTGTAATGTATATTTCATATGGCTGCTTATTGTTGTAGTCAAACGTCACCCTGAGTGCCTGATGCTTTACGCTGCTTTAATGTATTATTCTGTTTTTAAGAGCGGCATTACAATAGAAGTTGAAATCTTTGTATGGTGTGTGTGTGTGTGTGTGTGTGTGTGTGTGTGTGTGTGTGTGTGTGTGCATGCTTTTATATCTTGGTAGGGACCAAATGTGTGATTTTTTTTTTTGTTTGTTTTTTTTTTTGTTTTCTTTTTTACAAAAACTCTAAATCTTTATGGTAGCCTAAATAAATAAATTAATTAGATGAACTAATTGTGGCCTAACCAGGACTCAACATAGTCATATCTGCAGACGCAATACCTCACTTCGAGCTGTTTTAAAAGGTCACACCAGCTTTGACTCCACCACAGGACATCGATTTTTCTCACAGACCCGTTTGCTGCTCTGTAAACCGCAAACCTCAAACTTCAAACCTCTCAAACCTCAAACTTCTGATCTGATGTCTATTTTCATCGCTCAAGCACAATAATAACTTATTGTGACACGATGCCCGAATATTGTTCACAGCTTATTTTACAGTATGGCACTAGCTGGTTGGGAGTACTAATAGATGAGTGTGAGAAAAGTAGCCGTGAAAAAGTATGCAATAACTTTTTATATGTAAATCTGGAGTAAACAGCTGATATTTAATAAGTAATAATAAGTAATAATACTGTATGTAATACTATATAGCAGTGGTCTTCACTATTTTTTTCATGTGAGCCACACTGATAGGACAAAGTCAATAGGAGAGCCACTTTCACCGCAAAGTACGCCAAGTTATTCAGTCTTAAATAGCTTACAATATTGCAATACAATAATTACTTAAAAATCATTCTTTATTATGCATTATTTATTACCTCTTTTGTCACTGTCACATTGCTTTGTTGCTGTTCATTTTGTGTGCGGGATTGTTTGATAAGAAATCGATCCATTTTTTAGTCCGTGTGTGTACAGTAAACACAAGTTGTTAACTAGCATGAAACACAAACTAGCTTCTGGCAGGCCGCCAAAAACTGGCTATTGCGCAGAACGCAGTGAGTCAGTGACGAGTCAAATAATATATATAAATATATATTATTATTTGTAATAGAACACATTCGTTTTTCTATGCTTCCCTGATTGTTTTTAATGTTATTTACATGAAAAATAAATTTTAACCACATGATCATATCATCGTATTATTTACTGCCATGCGAGCCGCATATTAAAGCTTGGCGAGCCGCAGGAGGCTCGCGAGCCGCGCAGTGAGTAACACTGCTATATAGGGTAAGTCGCTGGTATTTAATTCTTTTAACAATGGAATTTGTCTCAAAGCAGCTTGAATGTAAATGTAAAAAAATTTGAATATCAAATTTAAATTTAACGTTTGTCCTTAACGAGACAGTCAAAGGTCACGGTGTGAGTGACACCGGACAGTGCGATTATAAATCATTTACGGTGTAACTCTTTTACACTATATTGTCAAGTGAAATTGTGTAGCCTTTGAGCAACTTATGAATATTAGCATAAGAGTAATTTCTGAATTCAATATATTACTCCAACATATGTATCATACCTCCATGGTTGGGCTCTGACTCCTGTCTGTGCCATGTACACGAAGAGTTTGCATGCTCTCCATGTGCCTCGGAGGCTCACCCTGGGCATCCCAAAGTACCCTCTGGGGCAACCTTCAGCCCAGTCGAAATGCATGGGTTGTAGGCCGAATGGCATCTCTAAGATGTTTGTATTGTGTGTGTCTGATTGTGTGTCTGATTGTGTGTCTATCACCCTGAAATAGACTGGCATCCTGTCCAGGGTGCATTCTGCCCTGTGCCCAGAGTTTCCTGGCATAAGATCCAGGTTCCCCATGACCCAGTTGGATAAGCAGTTTAGGTAAATATCTAGTAATGATATATACATATTTAGTTGTTACTAAAAGTATTGGGTATTTAAAAGGCAGGTCACTGGAAACAATTGTAGCATACAATAAGGTACAATCGTGACCAACTATACTATGAGTTTCAGAATGAAAGCACACACTTCTTCATAATAAGTGTAGATAACTTGTTTTGGAGAAATTTCTATAAGTGAAATTCAACACTCCAGGATGTACATTCATTCATTCATTCATTCATTCATTCATTCATCTTCTACCGCTTATCCGAACTACTTCGGGTCACGGGGAGCCTGTGCCTATCTCAGGTGTCATTGGGCATCAAGGCAGGATACACCCTGGATGGAGTGCCAACCCATTGCAGGGCACACACACACACTCATTCACTCACACAATCACACACTAGGGACAATTTTCCAGAGATTCCAATCAACCTACCATGCATGTCTTTGGACCGGGGGAGGAAACCGGAGTACCCGGAGGAAACCCCAGAGGCACGGGGAGAACATGCAAACTCCACACACACAAGGTGGAGGCGGGAATCGAACCCCGACCCTGGAGGTGTGAGGCGAACGTGCTAACCACTAAGCCACCGTGCCCCCCCCAGGATGTACAATTAATGGAAAATAATCTGCTTTATGACAGGTTTCATCACACCGTCCTGTTGTTGTCGATTATTTTCCTAATTCTCACACAGAATGTTGGCCCAAGTGAATGGTGGCCACAGTTCTCTATGTACACACTGGCTTTAATTCTTCCAATACTGCAGAATTGCAGTTTTATACTTGAAAAAGCTTTAATTTCCTTATCTTTATATAATTTTTTTTTTATCAGAGAGGCACCATGCTAAGTCAGGAGGACTGCAGGGAACTTTCGTATGACTGTGTCTCTGATAATCTTCTAGATTATGACGGTATAACCGCAGGTTGGAGTAATTGTTGTGCGCCCGATATTTTCCCTTCAGCTTCGTTTTTATAAGACGCGTCACCTATCCGTCTGATCTCCTTCTCCGTGGATCCCGCCAGGATGAGATTGCTTAGGTGGGATTTTTGTTGCCTGCAGGAACGAGCGCGACACATGAAAGGCTAAAAAGAGACTGCAGTTCATCGCAGGGCGTTTGGTTTGTTCGTCTTCTGTTTGGACGTGGTTGGTTGTAGACGGCAGAAATGCGCTGGGCCGGAGGACGGGTTGAGGATGAGTAAGAAGAGAGAGAGAAAGAGATAGATAGATAGAGAAAGAGAGAGAGAGAGAGAGAGAGAGAGAGAGAGAGAGAGAGAGAGAGAGAAAGGAACGACGGCAGCAGCTTCAAAGCCCCACTGTAATCTGCCTGAACTTCACAGGGCCGAGAAAGTGACTGTCTCCCCGCCAAAAGCAGCACAGACACGCTAATGAAAGAGATAAAGGGATCGTGAGCGCAGCTAGAGCTGTTCGAATTTTATGAAGAAGAGAGAGAGAGAGAGTGAGAGAGAGAGAGAGAGAGAGAGAGAGGAGCAAAGAAAACCTGTGAGGTTTTTCTTTTATTCTGTTATTATTTCATGTCTTGTCAAATGTTCTGTAGTTCATTTTTTTAAATATATATTTATTATCTGTGAAGCTTTATAGGGAATCAGTGCAGGACAATGTGAGGCACGGAATAATTCACTGTGGATTAGTCTCATCATTAGTTATAAATGTCTGACAGGTGAAGGCAAAAGAAAAAGGAAAAGGATCTCTCATTATATCCACAAAGCATTTGCCTGCCAGCGCATTACAGATGAGTCATTTAGTCTGTACTACAGACAGAATTTACAGCCAGCAGGTTCTTAATCTCTGAGACTATTTATTTTGCAGTATACTTTCAGGTTTAGGTCTTTCTTAGTGCACCATTCGACGTTTCCTTTAGTTCCCTAAATGTAAAATTTGCATATACATATATAATAAATTTTGTCTGACATTGCAGGCAAGGCAAAGAGGAAAGTTTGCACAGGAGTCCATTTTTTATGCAACTGTGGCACTGCGCATTGTTAGCGTCTAATATTAACTCATTTCAAATTGATTTTTAGTAAATATATAATCATTATATAAAAAGGAGAAATGCTGTGTTGCCTAAAGATTTTAACAAGTTTTGTCAGAATTTCATTGAAGTTACAACAAGTATTCAATTCATTCATTCATTCATTCATTCATTCAGTCATCTTCTACCGCTTATCCGAACTACCTCGGGTCACAGGGAGCCTGTGCCTATCTCAGGCGTCATCGGCATCAAAGCAGGATACACCCTGGACGGAGTGCCAACCCATCAGAGGGCACACACACACTCTCTCATTCACTCACACAATCACACACTACGGACAATTTTCCAGAGATGCCAATCAACCTACCATGCATGTCTTTGGACCGGGGGAGGAAACCGGAGTACCCGGAGGAAACCCCCGAGGCACGGGGAGAACATGCAAACTCCACACACACAAGGTGGAGGCGGGAATCGAACCGCGACCCTGGAGGTGTGAGGCGAACGTGCTAACCACTAACCACTATTCAATTCAGTTGCATTCAATTTATTTGTATTGCACATTTAACAATTCACATCGTCTCAAAACTTAATTTTAAGTTTAAAATTAAGTTAACGTTCATCTCTAATGATCAAGCCAGAGATGATGGTGTTGAGGATAAACTCCCTGAGATGATATGAGGAAGAAACCTTGAGAGGAACCAGACTCAGAAGTGAACCTCATCCTCATTTAGGTGACACTGGAACAGGAAATAATGTCAATGTAAATAATGTCCTTTCTACAACAGTTTATAGTCCAGTGGAATTAAGCAACCAAGAGCTTCTGAGGAACTGTGGAGTTCACCACAGACCCAAACCTAATTCCTTCCTGCCGAAGTCTTCAAATGATGTTGAAGACCTGATCATAAAGCTATCTTATCTGACTATGTTCACCTGTACCGTGTTCCTTCATGATTAGTTTGTCTATACTCTGCTTGTCATGATGATGCAGTAAGAGTTGGGGATCGAACCTGGGTCTCTGGTAGAAGAACTCATCAGACCAAAATGCAGGATAAAATCAGACTGATGGTTTTATTTAGGGGAAAAAAAAAAATTGGAAAAAGAAATTAACAAAAGCTGGTAACAGGAGACTGGGGGCACAAACACAAAACAGTTATGGATTAACAAAGACACAGCAAAGATAGGGGAAGAAATCGATAAACAATAAGGGGAAACGATAGGGGAAGAAATCATAGGGGAAGAAATCAGGGGAATATGAGGATTAATCACATTGATTTTTTTTATTTGATTTATTTCACCTCTTTTTTGGTTTAAAATCTAACAAAACAACCTCAAAGCAACCAAATCATCCAAAGGCTCCATAATGAGGCATAATGGTCATCAGCTTCGGTTTCATCGTTACTCCGTATGCTAGAAAAGACGCCTTCTTTTGCAGAAAACCAAATCACGCACGTGACTCTACAGTATATTAGGAATCTTTCGGAGAAAATATTTTTTAACAATAGAAATAATACCGCATTTGGTTTTGAGGGAATTCAGTTCGGCAAAGCCACAGTGCATCCTTTCAAAATAAAGTGTTCCTGTCATTTTAGATTCAAGACTTTGGCCTCAGGGAATCATGGGGTTTTAAAGATGGCATCCATCCTGTGCCTGAAACTTTACTTATTTTGAAAAGACTCTTGGCTATTGGACTGTGGTCAGAATCGATGCCAGCTGAAGGATCATTTCATAAAGGATAGCTATAAGCTTATAGTCTGAGAATTATATTCTGGAACTCGAATGGTATCATTTTTTTAATTAAAGTTTGAAAATCACAGACTAGAAAGTGAACGATGAAGAAGTTCTTTTTTTAATTTCTGTTAACAAAACGCTAAAATTTAGAATCAAAATCCTAAAATAGGTATTTTACTTTGGAATAATTACTGTATGTACATCAGTAATTCATAAATATTTATTTTTGTACAAGGGTTCATGACAACAAAATTATGACTCGAAATTTATTATAACTGGTGGAAAATACAGAATGACTTTTTACCACCTAAATACTATTTTAGAACATAATCCTACTGATATAAAATTACAAAAGAAAAATACATACAGGGGGCACGGTGGCTTAGTGGTTAGCACGTTCGCCTCACAGCTCCAGGGTTGGGGGTTCGATTCCCGCCTCCGCCTTGTGTGTGTGGAGTTTGCATGTTCTCCCCGTGCCTCGGGGGTTTCCTCCGGGTACTCCGGTTTCCTCCCTCGGTCCAAAGACATGCATGGTAGGTTGATTGGCATCTCTGGAAAATTGTCCGTAGTGTGTGATTGCGTGAGTGAATGAGAGTGTGTGTGTGTGCCCTGCAATGGGTTGGCACTACGTCCAGGGTGTATCCTGCCTTGATGCCCGATGACGCCTGAAATAGGCACAGGCTCCCCGTGACCCGAGGTAGTTCGGATAAGCGGTAGAAGATGAATGAATGAAATACATACTTTCCATTTTGTTTCCTGTCAATAAAAATGGTCTTAATTTTGTTTGTTTGTTCCTTTTTTTTTTTTTGTAAATGCTTCCAATCAACTTCTCGACAATGACAAATGAAACTGCGACACAGCTGAGCTAAGACTGTACGATTTAGTGTGATTCACATATAATGTAAAAACAAAATACAACATTTGCTATCAAATCTAAAGAAACACATAGAAGTAAGTTAGTAAGCGTTAAGTCTAGTAATTGACCTATAGCTAATTTTGCCTCATTAAAGTCAAAATGTTTTTTTTTTATTTATTTCCTGCATTTTTCACCACTGTATATCTTAAGCTGCATTTTGTTTATATTTTGTCAATTTTTTTTTTCCAATTTCAATTTTAATTTAATTTAATTTAATTTACTCTCTCTCTCTCTCTCTCTCTCTCTCTCTCTCTCTCTCTCTCTCTCTCTCTCTCTCCAACCCATCACAGGGCACACACACACTCTCATTCACTCACACAATCACACACTACGGACATTTTTCCAGCGATGCCAATCAACCTACCATGCATGTCTTTGGACCGGGGGAGGAAACCGGAGTACCCGGAGGAAACCCCCGAGGCACGGGGAGAACATGCAAACTCCACACACACAAGGCGGAGGCGGGAATCGAACCCCCAACCCTGGAGGTGTGAGGCGAATGTGCTAACCACTAAGCCACTGTGCCCCCCTTAATTTAATTTAATTTAATTTAATTTAATTTAATTGTACTTTTTAAATACTTATTTTTCACACTATTATTTTATTTTATTTCATTTTATTTTATTTTTATAATTAAAATCAGCATAGACCGAATGAGTTCTGCCAGTAAAAATGTGAGGAACAAAAGTTTATAGAAAATTTAGAGAAAAGGGTAAAATGTTACTTCATTAATATTTGAATAAATGTGTACTAAGAGTGAGCAGAGAATATATTTTAAAGTTACAAAAAAATTGAGGACTGTAGTATTGCACCAAAAAAGCATTAAATTTTTTTAGCTAAGTAAATGAAATTTCGGTTGATTCAAAAAGAGTGAAGTTTTGTATAAATGATAAATCAAACCAGATCTTTATATACAGTAAACCTTTTTCTGAGGTCAGTGTGGTTGGTGCTTTCCCATTAAAATAGACACTTCACGCCGTTTACAGAGAGTTTTATTACAATTTATTTAATCGACCTATAAATTTAGTGCTAAATAACTGAAGTTGATCCGAGATAAAAGGCAGCTCACTTCATCTGACAGAACGAACACACACCACATTTTGTTAAATGTTCACCACATCAAGCGAGATTCGGCGTCAAACTTAGAAAACGACTTTTTAATGCTGTCTTGCATCAAGTTTAATTAGACAAATTTAGCTTATCAGAGCTCTGAGTCAACGATATAAACATGATTGATGTCAACTGTCTCTGGGGAATTTGCTTTGAAGTGTTTTGTTGAAGTCGTCCATAAATCTTGATGGTTGCAACAGATGTTTTGGGGGGTTTGACTTGCAACGTTCATTGCTCTGATGAAATGTTCTACTGTAAGCTGTATGTTTTTCAGTTTAATACATTCACACTGTCATTAAATTAACTTTTGCATCCAATACTAAGACGCTTGTATGTTATGCTTGTATTAGAGACGTCGCGTTACTACGTTAGGTGTGACGTTACCCGTACAAAACTATATTTAATCCTCGGTTGTAGGAACAAAAACACAGTTTTGTTCATGTACTAAACTGATACACTATCCGACCAAAAGTATGTGCACCCCTAACCATCACATCCCCGAGCCATTCATTCATTCATCTTCTACCGCTTATCCGAACTACAGTACCTCAGGCGTCATCGGGCATCAAGGCAGGATACACCCTGGATGGAGGGTCAACCCATCACAGGGCACACACACACACTCTCATTCACTCACGCACTCACACACTAGGGACAATTTTCCAGAGATGCCAATCAACCTACCATGCATGTCTTTGGACCACGCAAACTCCACACACACAAGGTGGAGGCGGGAATCGAACCCCCAACCCTGGAGGTGTGAGGCGAACGTGCTAACCACTAAGCCACCGTGACCCCCATTCCCGAGTCCTTGTTGACAAATCCATTCAGATTTAGTCCCTCTTTTGCTTTTATAATGAGCGCCACTCTTATCTTCCGACAAGGCTTTCCTCTAGATTATGGAGCATGGCTGTGGGAATTTGTGGTCATTTGTTCAACCACAAGAGCATTAGTGAGATCAGGCCCTGGAGGTCTGTGGCGCTCTTGGTGTTCCTGTTCATTCCAACGGTGTCTGGTGTCATAGTCTTGAGTGTGCAGGACTCTCGAGTTCTTCCAGTCCAAACTTAACACATCATGTCTTCATGGAACTTGCTTTGTGCACAGGGGCATTGTCATGCTGGAACAGGTTTGGGCTTCTTAGTACCAGAGAAAGGAAACTTTAGCGCTACAGCATACAATGATATTCTATACAATTCCCAAATATTGGAATTCCAATATATATTCCCACTGTTGTTGTGGCAACAGTGTGATGGTCATGGGTCGACATATTTTTTGGACATAAAATAGTTAGTATTGTTTTTCACGCTAGAATCCGCAAGGCTGTTCTGCTTAGCAATTCATCAACGGAGAACGAGGCAGAGAACAAGACGTTCCGTCTAATCAAAGTCAAATAAACACAAAATCTTTTTATTCCCCACAGCGTGACATGGCATGACCCGCAATGCCTGTGTTTCTCTAACTCAAAATGATTCCTTTTTTCTAGTGTACTCAGGCCTGACCTTGTTTCCTTAGAGCGTAAACAAGCTGAAAGAAGAGGAGAGTGAAGGGATAAGAGAGAGAAAGAGACAGAGAGAGAGAGAGAGAAAGTGAAAGAGAGAGATAGAGAGAAAGAGGAGGAGAGAGAGAATTTGGGAAGGAGGTGGGTGTCAGAGATGGGTAGTAGGATAACATCAAAACCCCACATCAAAAAGAATAAATAATTGTTTCTGCTGCTCTTTTTTTGTGATGGGGATCCATGGCAGCAGTCAGTAGCAGCAGACAGTAGAGTGGGGTGGAGAAGGCTTTGATTGCAGGCTGATCTCCTGGAGTGGGCTCCTTCTGTCTGCCTCCACACTGATGGTGCAGTACCCAGTGATTAAACGCTGCCTCACGGGACCCCCACTGAGAGAGAGAGAGAGAGAGATGAAGAAAGAAGGAGACAGGAGATAAGAGTTCCCAAAGTCTGAAACTTTTCCAGAGCACACCTTACTAACTTCATTAAAATCCAGCATCATTAAAAAATGAACAATTATGTTCAGAAATAAAACGCTTTGAATCGTTTGTAGGAAACGATAATTTTGTATAGGAAAATAATCAACAACTGGGTGACGTGATAAAGTTACAGCGGAGTTATAGTTTTTTTACTCTTCTTACTCTAGTCCACTTAAAAACTTCAAACAATTGTTTAACTATTTTTTTATCCATTTATAATCACTTTTAATCTTATTGAACATCTACAAAATACTTCATGTTTTCATCACATTATAGCCGCCATAAACAGCCATTATCGTCACCTGGCTTTCTTTTTTTTCTCCTTCAAAGACAAAAAAACATTCATTCATTTTCTACCGCTTATCCGAACTACCTGTGCCTATCTCAGGCGTCATCGGGCATCAAGGCAGGATACACCCTGGACGGAGTGCCAACCCATCACAGGGCACACACACACACACTCTCATTCACTCACACACTACGGACAATTTTCCAGAGATGCCAATCAACCTACCATGCATGTCTTTGGACCGGGGGAGGAGACCGGAGTACCCGGAGGAAACCCCCGAGGCACGGGGAGAACATGCAAACTCCACACACACAAGGCGGAGGCGGGAATCAAACCCCCAACCCTGGAGGTGTGAGGTGAGCGTGCTAACCACTAAGCCACCGTGCCTCCCGAAAAACAGCGTGCCATTTTACAGGGACAAACTTTCAGTGTTTGTTTCCGTGTCATAGTGGAGACGTGGAGTGGAAGATAGTGGATAGTGGAGATCTCCTCACAGAATTTGTTATAGATCATTATAACTGTCAGGAATGGCTAGGACTATTCCCTGCCTGGACACTAGGGTGACATTCTGGCAGTTTTCGTGTGTCTTTTAACATTTGCCTTTGTTTTTGTTTTGTGTTCACGTGTGTAAGCCCCGCCCTATCCTGTTCCTTGTGTTTCTATGATTTCCTCCCCAATTTAATCCCGTTGTCTTGTGCTTGTTGTTTGCTGAGTCCTTGTCTCTTGTTCCTTGTCTTTGGCTTGCTGTCTTCGGTTTGTTGTTGTTTTCTGTTTCCATGTTCCTAGTGTTTGTATCCTTTGTTATTTTCCCTTTTTTTATGTTATCCCTGCACTCGGGTCTGTATTTTATCCGTGAAGGCTCCTCTATTCTCTAACAATAACATAAAATCACACACATTTTTGAACTCCATTTATGCGAGTGTGCACAGAATATGTCCTTGTGAAAGTCATTAGGAGTTATAGAAAGCTCAGATGTGATTACATATTTCTTCAAATAAAAATGTATAGAACCTTATCATTTGAAATGTAAACATTGTACAATTTAAAGTTTTTGAATTACACATAAACCTATTGAGTGTTACTGTCTTTTATCTGTTCAGCAGTCAGTAAGTCATGTTTTTGGTCTTTGGTACGGTGGCGGAGAAGTGCAAAACACATTAACAATCCGAAAACAAAACAACAAATCTGAATACACATTAACAAATCTGAATACACATTAACAAATCTGAATACACATTAACAAATCTGAATACACATTAACAAATCTGAATACACATTAACAAATCCAAATACACATTAACAAATCCGAAAACAAAACAACAAATGCAAAAACAAAACAACAAATCTGAATACACATTAACAAATCTGAATACACATTAACAAATCTGAATACACATTAACAAATCCAAATACACATTAACAAATCTGAATACACATTAACAAATCTGAATACACATTAACAAATATGAGAACACATTAACAAATCTGAATACACATTAACAAATCTGAATACACATTAACAAATCTGAATACACATTAACAAATCTGAATACACATTAACAAATCTGAATACACATTAACAAATCCAAATACACATTAACAAATCTGAATACACATTAACAAATCTGAATACACATTAACAAATCTGAATACACATTAGCAAATCTGAATACACATTAACAAATCTGAATACACATTAACAAATATGAGAACACATTAACAAATCTGAGAACACATTAACAAATCTGAATACACATTAACAAATCTGAATACACATTAACACATATGAGAACACATTAACAAATCTGAATACACATTAACAAATCTGAATACACATTAACAAATCTGAATACACATTAGTAAATCTGAATACACATTAACAAATCTGAATACACATTAACAAATATGAGAACACAT
>NC_083482.1:14630404-14652904 GCF_030014155.1 Tachysurus vachellii | reverse complement strand
ACAAGTTGGAGGTTTTTACTTTTATGTAGCCATGCGATCAAAAATACTGTATTTTTGGATCTCAGCTAGAGCTAGATCCTAATACATTTATTAGTAATTCATTCAAATATTATTTATTTGCAAATAAAAAAAAAACTCATCACACATCTTTCACACAACTCTCCATCCGTCCGTCGATTTTTGGAGCTGCTTATAATACACAAGGTGACAGGGAACTTATTGCATGGCACAATCACACACACACACACACACACACACACACACACACACACACACACACACACACACACACCCATTCACTTGACAGACAATTTAAAGATGCCAATCAGCCTGAAATGCATGTCTTGGACTCGGGGAGGAAACCCGAGAACTCGGAGGAAACCCCTGAAACACTTGGAAAACATGCATACTCCACATACAGTATACAGGGTGTAGATGGGATTTAAACCCCTGATCCTGGAGGTGTAAGGCAAGTTTCACACATCACTATTATTAAAAAAAAACCTTCCTGGTTAATAGAAATACAAATACAGACTGTGGGATTTAACAAATAGTGATCTGTTGGAAATTATAATGTCACATCATAAAGAATCATTTCAAAAATTTTCCAAGGCCACCAATAAGTTTTTTGATTTACAGACTCATGAATAAAATGTCACTGAGTTTTTTTTAATAGTTTCTGGCATTATCTGGCAACCCGATGACCCGAGAGCAGAAAGGACTCGCATGTCTAACATGATTGATGTAGCATCCAGGCTGGACATTTTACGCACCATCACGTTAGCTGTCGTATACATTTCATTGGCACTGATCTCAACTGTAAGCATTTTGCTGATATCACTATTGAGTGCAAGTTTAAGCCACAGACTGAAGATCTCCTACGAAGAGCTTACATTTTCTATAACACTAACCCTGCTCAAGCCTTTGATCTGTTAATCCTGCGTTTATAACATTGCCAGATAAGCAGGCGTGACTAACAGGTCTTTCTCAGCTGATCTAATGGTAAAAGAGGGAATGGAACACTTCTTCTGTAATCAGCTCAGTTTTCTTTGAAGACAAATTTGACTGAAATTCCACTTTTAATGGAGCTCATACTTTCAAGCCTGATTCTTAGGAACTAAGAGGGAGACGGGAGAGATAGATACGTCGAGAACAAACCGAGATGAAAGAGGAAGGAAAGGATAAGAGGTGAAGAAAAAAGATGAAAACGTTAGGACACTCGGGTTAAACATGGCCTTAGCGTGAATTGATGGTTTTCGAATCCGATCTCTGACCTCAAAGGTTTTTCTTGACATCCAGCACCTCAGATATTATTAACAATTTGATCTTCCATTCATGGTGACTTAGTGGTTAGCACGTTCGTCTCACACCTCCAGGGTTGGGGGTTCGATTCCCGCCTCCGCCTTGTGTGTGTGGAGTTTGCATGTTCTCCCCGTTCCTCCGGGTACTCCGGTTTCCTCCCCCGGTCCAAAGACATGCATGGTAGGTTGATTGGCATCTCTGGAAAATTGTCCGTAGTGCGTGAGTGAATGAGAGTGTGTGTGTGTGCCCTGCGATGGGTTGGCACTCTGTCCAGGGTGTATCCTGCCTTGATGCCCAATGACGCCTGACGACCCGAGGTAGTTCGGATAAGCGGTAGAAGATGAATGAGTGATCTTCCATTCAGCTGCATTCATGAAGATGGACAGAGTCACTGGGATTGTCTAGATTAGAACCACATAAGCTTGATTTGTGCTTGTTTGAGATTCAGCTCATGACACCAGTCA
This sequence comes from Tachysurus vachellii, assembly GCF_030014155.1. Taxonomy (NCBI): domain Eukaryota; kingdom Metazoa; phylum Chordata; class Actinopteri; order Siluriformes; family Bagridae; genus Tachysurus; species Tachysurus vachellii. The sequence continues at coordinate 14,651,138 of NC_083482.1, read as the reverse complement.
CGATGATGGCCTCATCGGTGTGTTTACCTTGTGGTGCATGAATTCATGTAATATTTATTTAGAAACCTGAAGGACAGGAATGATTAGACTCTGCTGTGCCATCTAGTGGATTACATGTTGAATATTCCAGATGCCGATACGATACAGCGAGTGAGGGAACAATAGGGCTTCCACTACGATTACTTACTCTGCTGCTTCTGCATGCTCTCACAAAACCTTGCATCAAGTACGGTATAGATTAGACCAGAGGTGTCCAATCTTATCCTCAAAGGTCCGGTATGAGGGAAGGTTTTCACGCCAATAAATCAGAAGCCACACCTGATTCCACCTGTTTAATCAACTGATCTTGACTTACAGTAGACTCAGGTGTGGCTTCTGTTCGGTTGGAGTGAGAACCTGGACCCACACCAGCCCTTTGTGGATCAGATTAGACACCACTGGATTATACTTGGACTACAGACCAGAGTCCAGGGTCCATATGGGTTTTTTCCCCAAGTTCAAAAAGTTTGAAAAGATTTAATTACTCCATACAAACAAACAAACAAACAAACAAACAAACAACAAAAAGTTTTGACTCTGGACTTCTTCTTTGTCTTCTTCTTCTTCTTCTTAATTTTTGCAGTTTATAATGCATTTATAATGCAGTTTTTTTTTTTATAAGCTCTCAGTTTTGTCTCAATCCTCAAGTAAGAAATATATTTCTTTAGCCCTTTTCTCAGACAGGGTTTAGCTTTGATTGGGTAACATTCTCCTGTTCCTCTCTGTCTGACAGCCTGTCTGTCTTCCATTCTCTCTCTCTCTCTCTCTCTCCCTCTCTCTCTCTCTCTCTCTCTCTCTCTCTCTCTCTCTCTCTCTGTGCCAGAGAAGCTATTTACATCTGTAATGCTTTCATCTGGAATTCCCTTTGTGTTTTTGTCATACAAGATCAAACTCTCTTAAGTCAGATTTTTAAAAGACTTTGCATAGCTTTACAGCGGACCACGTTTCTTTATACGTAGCATTATGATTAGGTATTACGGCTGAAGCGACCGAGCTGCAGGCTCCGGTCAGCACTTTGGGGACATGCAGATGCCACGGTAGTGTTTTACGCTTCATAAAAGGTCCCGGTTGCTTTGCACTTTCTTCTCCTCGTCGTCTTTGATGTGACTTTAAGGAAAAGAACATCTTTGTGCTCCAGACCCTGCAGGCACGGCAAGTTTAGAGCGTTGGGCTGGAGAGGCCAGACTTCAGAGAGTCTGGGTAAATGTCATCCCCACACTGACGCACTCGTACACATATAATTCAGCGCTCAGTCATGCGGCTCTGGCGGAGTCGCGCTGACTCTGGCCTCGGCACCAGTAGCCATCTCTCTCTCTCTCTCTCTGTCTGTTATTACTGTCACGCTTTTCATCTTTCTCTGGGTTTATTCTTTGTCTCTCTCGTCTTCCTGTCTCCTCTGTGTGCCGGCGTGTGTGGTGTCTCTGTGTGTTTATTTATATATGGACATCCTGTGGGCAAGGCCAGAGACAGCGCTGCTCTGTCTGAGTGTTTCAGGACACCTGTTGTGACTTAAGCCTGAATTACAGCTGAGGAACGAGACGTGGGCAAACAACAGGATGGGTGGAAAAGAGGCAAAGCTAATTAAAACACAAATAAAACAACTTTTGATGTGTGAAGTTTACGTTACTGCAACATCGGTCCAGTATTAAACTATTAAAGGCTAAGTAGAAGAATATTAGTGGTGTTTGAAAAGGTGACAACTGATATAGATAAAGGGTTACTAAAGAAATCCATGTCGGAATACATGCGTCAAATCGATCAATCAGTCAAAAAAAGCGCCGTTAATTAATTAATTATTAATTAATTCGTTAATTAATTAACGAATAATGCACAATAACAAACAAGCAAATAAATAATATGTGCTGGATCAAGTGCTATTTTATAATGAGTGTGAAAGCCATGTTATTATTTTGTATTTCCTTAATATTCTTTCTCTTCTTTTTTCTCCCTAATTTACTCGAAATAATAATTCACAATAATTCCTATCCACCTCTTGTATCACACAACATGCACAGAACAGGAAATATGATCTCACGGACACTCGTGAAAATGGGAGTTGTCACTGAGATTGACAGGAAAATTAGATTATGGACATACTCTCATTTTCCTGCCAATCACTCAGATATCACACACAGGTGAATGTGGCATCATTTAGGACTTGAACTTGATTTAAGGAATCTTTTTTGTTACGTCACTCAAGACCATTAAGGGGCCACATGTTACATTCAGGGGCCAAGTACAGGGTACATTCAAGCACACAAAATAATTTATTCAGTACGGTGCAAATACATTTCGGCAGTCAGTCATTTTTCAAACGCTCGAGTGCCGCCAATTGTTTGGGGGTGGAATTGTATCTGTGATCGTTGTGAAAAATTCTCCGGTTGCTCTTCTCGTCGACGATTGATGGAACGGGGACCAATCAGAGGCCAATCAGATTTCAGCAGGGGCCAGGGCCCCTGTGGCCCCGCCTCTAGAACCAATCCCTGCCTGGAAGCCATGTTGCTAAATAAACTAGATTCTCAGTCATAAGTGTGATAATTACAATTAGGATTATTCAGCCAGCGATATGCAGATTTCTCCAGGTATGTAGACCGGAGGTTCTTCAGCATCTTTGTGCTAAGATGTGGAGTCATTTTTGCAGGTAAAACAATCAACAATTAACAATTTAAATAAACCTCTTAGAGCATGGGAAAAAAATCCATGTAAACTTTAGTCCCTTGGTTTTAAGATAAATAAATAAAAAAAATCAGAAATTCGGTTGGTCAGTCTTTAGAGCGATTCTGGTGTTAAACATTTATATCCTTGTTGCTAAAATCTCTGCTTTCCTTCTCATCCTTTTTTCAGCTTTAGGCTTTAAACAATGACATCAATGGGCAGATCAGTGATTGTTTGTGCCTCTTGAGATTTGGCAAAGCCGCTCTGTCCAGATGGGCACAATGTGAGAGCAGCTGGGGTTCGTTTCAGAGTGTGTGTGCACATGTGTGTGTGTATAAAACCACACATATGTGTGTATCATATCTATGAGTGTACGAACAAAAGTGTGAGCGGTTAATCTACGGACTAGAGGTTTCCAGTCTAATACATTACGTTAAAAAATACATTACGTTAAAAAAAAAAAACAGAAATAGAAATAATAAATAAAGAAGAAAAGATAAAAGGATTCTTCTGAATATAATCTGGCCAATAGGGTGTAGACATCCTGTAAATATATACATAACGTTTCTTCTGCTCTACTTTATGCAACAGCGGCTTTACATCCCATTTTTAGATCTTTAGAAATCTGAACCAGTTCCACAGGCTTTGAAAAGAGAACTCGTTTACCATATATGGTGCTATTGAACATTTCTTTATTCAAATGAGAGTATAGATGTTACTTAATGATTTAGAAATGTGTAATTAGAGATATTTACGTTAAACTGTGTCTTGTAGCAGAAATCTGATTGCACATCGATTAAGTGATTCACTGAATCGAGCTTTCCAAACGTGAACCGGCTCGGCTCGCCGTAGCAGGTTTAAAACTCTTACGCTCGATAACATGGGTTTATCTAAACGGCTACGCTTTAGGCATCTCGTCTAATTTGTCTAAATCCTCTAATTAGTGACCCGATGATGCGACTCGGACTCTAAAGAATGTGTTTATACTTCACTTCATGATCAAAACATCTGTTTAGAGTCTGTGGCACTAGTGGTAATGTGAAGCGTGTGTGTGTGTGTGTGTGTGTGTGTGTGTGTGTGTGCCATAGGGAGCTCAAAGGCCACTGTACAGTAATCTGTTCGGTTCCTGTGGGGCACTGAGCAGATCTAAGGGACCTGCTGCCTGATCATACGACACTTTATCACCTCTGATAATACACACACACACACAATAACACACACACACACACACACACACAATTTCTACACATATGCAATGCTCAATTTTATTGTTATAAATTGTGTGGCACATTAGAGTCTCTGATAACACATGCACACACACACACACACCCACACACACTCTCACACACACACACACACACACACACACACACACACACACACACACACACACACACAAACATTCTATTTGTAATTAATTTTTAATTAATACTTCATTCTGTGAAATTTCCTTCTTGTGAACTAAAATTCAAAGATTTTTTTGCTTTTATTTGATTTTTATTATTTTAATCCGTCATTTGTTCTGCTTTGTTCTTTATATAACAAAGTGTTACTTATTTTTCTTTTCTACTGACTTTTGAGTGTAAGAGTGTTGCTTTTAAATGTAATCATTTGTTACTAATTATAATGAATTTTTATTATAAATTTGCCCGAAAGCCATTTTGGCTGTTTCTGATGCACATTACATCATCTATTCATACATTTATAAACTCTCCAATTTCTTACTAGGACCGTAGGATGTAGGACTTAACAGCAGTCGGCAGCGAATAACAACGAGGTGAACCAGACACATCTGTGCTGGTGACAACAACAAGCAGAAAGCGTCCGTTCTAGCTAATTAACTTAGCTGTCATTTGCACAGCTGTGGCGTTTCAAGCAAATCGATATGGCCACAGTCAGCTAGGCCGTTAGCCACCTGCTAACAGCTCCTGAGGTGACTAGCTGCCAGATCTTTTTGTGAATTGAATGTGTGTTTTTAGTTTTCTCAAACACTACAGATGCGGTTTTAAAGCACACTATTTTAGTATGAAAACACAGAACATATCACATTTTTTATTAAATAAATGTATTTAACTCTTTTTCACAGAGGCCAAAAATTTTTTGCTCCTGTTTAGTTGTGTCCATGTTCAGTACTGAACGTCTTTATTTGTTTGTTTATTTATTTATTCATTCATTCATTTTCTACCGCTTATCCGAACTAACTCGGGTCACGGGGAGCCTGTGCCTATCTCAGGCGTCATCGGGCATCAAGGCAGGATACACCCTGGACGGAGTGCCAACCCATTGCAGGGCACACACACTCATTCACTCACGCAATCACACACTAGGGACAATTTTCCAGAGATGCCAATCAACCTACCATGCATGTCTTTGGACCGGGGGAGGAAACCAGAGTACCCGGAGGAAACCCCCGAGGCACGGGGAGAACATGCAAACTCCACTCTCACAAGGTGGAGGCGGGAATCGAACCCCGAAACCTGGAGGTGTGAGGCGAACGTGCTAACCACTAAGACACCGTGCCCCCCTTTATTTATTTATTTATTTTTATTGGATTTTTCATACATTTCTATTCTTTATTTTTATCCCTTTTTAAGGGAGACGTGCAAAGTATGTTCACTGTATGGATTGTATGACAATAAACCTCTTGAATCTCAAATCTTCCTCATGTCTCACTCCACAGTGGTGTTAATATGAGGCTTATATGAAAGTAGACGCTCGAGTTTTTAAGAAATTGCAGTGTTTCATCAGTATTTATGTTTGTCTTTAAAATACTAGAGCAATAGATTCCCAGAAAATTTCTGAGAAAAACGAACCTAACCTGTCAGGATCCAGCCCAGACTTTGGCCATGTGCGTTTGTTTATGTTCTGTGTCACATGTCTGCCCCGCCCTTGTTTATTCCTCCCCGCCTCTGCACACCTGTTCCTGATGTGTTGATTGTCTCGTGTATTTATTCGCTTGTTGCGTCTTGTGTCACGCCCTTATCCCTGTTTTGTGTTTTTAGCTAATAAACCTGTTTATTTTAACTATCCTGCATTTGGGTCTATTTTTATCCCCGCATTGCTGACACTAACATAAACGGTTATTTCTTTCCACACAAATGTCAAACCCATTTCTGCGATGCTCCAAGATTTTGTTCATTTAAAAAGCAGCTCAGATTTAACACTTTCGACACTAAAATTCTTTGTAAGTTTATCAACAGAGGGAAAATCACACGTCTAAAACACACTGAAACAACAAATTTAAAGCACTGAGCAAATTTAGTGCAGTTACAAACTCCTGCGTTCTTTAATCCCACTTGGTTGATGTTTTATTAAGAAACATTGAGCTGAAGACGTTGATCAGATTAACGATCTTCTCACTTTGGTACCGAAACCGTTTTCTCTACAAGGGCGTGAGATCGGATTACCCGGAACAAACATATCGATTAAAACTGGTCTCCGACGTTTACGATCCAGTTTAGGATGCGTATAAACAGTTCCCTAGGAATCTTTAACTGCAATTAATTCGTTCAGATTAGCAAAAAAATGTTAGCATGTAAACATAGGCATGGTGCAAATTTCCACCAAAAATTGCAACACTGGGATAAAGGGCTCTAAAAGTACATTGTGGTTTTCACTGCAAGTTCACGCAGAGTAATTAACATTGCACAGCTTCCCCACAAAGCATCACTCACTTCCAAGGCCTGTTTCATGCCAAATCCTGCCCAATAGTAAACTTTGTGTTTTTCCAGGCTTGAGTGTGTGTCATGAAGCAAAGCAGAATCCAAACCTCTTCAGAAAACTCTGCAACCCATCCAGCTTTACAGCGCTGTGAGGGTCATGGTTTTTACATTCCAGGAACACTCCTTTGAATGTGTTTTTTCCCCCTTCTTCATCTCTCCGCTAACCTTTTGATCTAAATCTTCTTAACTTTAAATGAAGTTCTTCAGCTTCTTGAAGAGTCGGCGCTTTTCACGTCAGTGTTCGTCTGAAGAAACAAATCTGCTTGAGAGAGAGAGAGAGAGTGAGAGAGAGAGAGAGGGGGGATGATCTGGAAGTGAAGAGAGAGAACTTGAAGTCTCAGCAGGGAGTCGAAGCGTTCGACAAATAAAACACGACCCCGGAGCAATGATACTGATTGTGACGTTTTCACAGTGTTATATAAATCCTTTGATCATCATCATCAGAAGAAGAAGAAGAAGAAGAAGAAGAATACAGAATACTTCAAATGGGTTTAGTTTACATGTGCAATGTTTTACCTGCTTAATCTATACTTTCACTATACTGTGTGACCAAAATGATTGCATTTGGATGTTTGATCAAAAATTCATTTAAATGCAGTACAGTACATTTTTTTTTTGTTGGCCAAACCTTTAGATTTTGTTTAAACTTCTTGAGTTTTTCTTTAAAATTCTAAGACACATGTAATAACTTTCTATGAAAGCTGTATTCATGTTCCACACACATGAATGCAATAATTTCTGCATATTGTGATGATGTAACAAAACCTGTCTCGGCCCAAATCCGTAGAAAAATGCGGCTATAGTAACATTTACGGTGGAAGCTGCACATAATCTAAACCTAGTAATAAACCTTGTTATTTAACAAATCAAAGCATCTAACATTCATGGATGGAGTCTTCAGTGTCAGCTTCATCTGCAACATAAGAAAGTTACAGAGGAAAAGAAGCCTTTATTTTGTCACATCTACATTACAGCACAGTGAAACTCTTTCTACACATCTCCAAACTTTAGAGGTTGGGGTCAGAGCACAGAATCAGCTATGATACAGCACCACTGGAGCAGAAAGGGTTAAGGGCCTTGCTCAGGGGCCCAAAACAGTGGCAGCTTGGCAGCGCTGGGGCTTGAACTCTGATCCTCCAGTCAACAACCCAGAGCTGTAACCGCTTGAGCCTCCACTGCTCCATTGTAAATTGACGATTCTTGGACAAGCTGCCTGTTTCTTCCTACTAACTTCATGCTGGTGAGGGAACAAGGAGATGTTTATAGCATTTTGTTTCAACAGTGAAAGAAAAAATCAGACATTTCGGTAGCCAGGAGGATATTTTTGTACTAAGCAAGACTCAAGAAAGAATCGCGGAGCCTAGTTTTATTTAGACACTTTGTTAGAAAGATTGTCACACAACAATATATATATATAACATACTGTATAATATACAACAATTATAGCAAAGGCACAAATATACTCCAGGACAACAGACATAGTAAATACTATGAGCTAAAAAGCAGAAACTAGACATGCTGGGAAACATAATGTGGAGGAAAACACAAAACTAAATGCAGGCCGTGTTATTAGAGTTAAAATCATGATGTACTGTACACAAAACACAATTTTATCACTTAACTTAACATAATTATTATAGACACTATACTAAGTGTTTTAATTGACAATTGACTGTTTTTTTGTTGAAAGTCATTTTATGAAGCAAATTCCTAAATTTATTTATTTACTTATTTATTTTACTTGTGTTTACAATTCAGAATTTTAAAGTTTGAGATTTCTCGTTTTTATATAGAATTTTTTTAAATAAACGTTTTATAGAGGAAAAAACGAGAGACCACTGAGGTAACAACTTGTTTAAAGCTGCGATGAGACGCATTTAACGTAACTGCACACAGACAGAAACACACTCGACATCAACTATAGCTTGACAAAAATGTTAAATACGGCAACTTATATAAAGGCGCTGAAACAAGTGAGGGTGAAACGGTGTGAAAATGGTGAGGGGGACTGGAACGTGTGACGTGATGGGGCTGATGGGATATTTATATACATGTGTATCATTCATCAGGAAAATATCTATCAATTGCGATATATCGCTCACCTCTAACTTAAACACAGAACAAGAAATGTGTGTAGATACTCTACTTAAAGGTGCGGTGCACGATGTTTGAAAGCCAATGTTGACATTTGAAATCACCAAAACAAACACGCCCCTAGCCCAAATGGGTGTTTGATAGCTCCGCCCCACACATACATACGCAACCCAGGCAACTATTATGGCGGAACCTGTTGGGGCAGCTGGGGATATTTTTATCAATAAATTAACTTAATGAGTAATACTATGGTAATACAAATGTGTTTTTGTAGTACTGTGTGTTGTACCGTGAAAGGTTTCGCTCCGTTTCACGCGGAAGAGGTTCAGTTCTCTTCAGCACTGGAAAGCTGATCCTATATTAAAACGGGTCCTGCTTCTTGCCTTATCGTAAGCCTTTTTTCGCTTTTCGTTTTTATCCGCCATGTCAATGTTTCAATCGCTTTCGGCTAATGTCACACATGCGCACTGAACACTCTCTCCGCCGCATATTCATAAGACACGCCCCTTTCTGCTCATTGGCTACACGTTTGTTTTGTTTGTCGGCACGACTCAGCTTTCTGAAGCATTTTTCAAACAATGTGCACCCCACCTTTAAGTTTTATTTTTTTCTTCAATGGTGAACTTCCACTAGATGTCCAAACATCTGGCTGGACGTGTGAAGATCTACATCTTCTTGAAATGCCTAAATTAGCACTTGTTAAAAAAAACAACAAAAAAAGTATTTTGTCCCAACAGAGATTTAGACTGATGGTGTTCTTAATGTGTGACCTAATGAATTCGATGTATTCACTGATTTAACTTCAAAACATGCTTTTGTGAGTCACTCTTTATAAGAATATCTGCCAAATGCTGTAAATGTAAATGTTTTATTACAAAAAAAACAACAACAAACAACAAATAAAAAGAGTCACTGACACACGTCATGAACTCATTTTTACATTTACATTTCTTACATTTTTGTGTTTGTTTTTCTGCTTTTACACACTTCTAATCCATTTATTGGCTCGTTAACACGTTCCCTTCTGAGTGAATTTCCAGCAGAAGAAACATCTCAACATGCTGTTCAGGCCAGGAGTCGTTTAGGACCTCAGCAAGAAAACACACAAAAAAAAGACACATAGTAAGACTGTAACACAACACACATAATGTTGTAAGTATTTACCTACAGTAGGTCATACATGTGAAATGCCACCAGTGTAAACATAAGTAAGGCTGAAATCACTTCAGGAATGTTTTCTTCTTCTTTTCTCTTATGTAATGACCTGGTTGTTGTTGTCCTGCTGAAATGAACGCCTACCTGCGACTGTGGAGAGTTAATGAAAGGAATGCAGGCAGATTCCTGAATGAAAGTAAATACCCCGGAGCTCTAACGGTGCTTGTCGAGGTCATATGTCAGGGGTTCAGTCATGATGTCAGTGCTAAAAAGTGTGAAAGTACTTTTCTAAAGCTAAGTACTTTCACACTGGAAATGTTTTAGCTCTGTTAGTAAGGAGCTGCAGCTTTGAGTTATTTAATTATTTGTCAATTAATTAATTACATTTTTTAAATCAATGTCAATTTTTTCAGCATTTCAGCATTGACTACTGGATGAAATTAATATTATTATTAATAAAAACTGTTATTACTATCATCATCATCATCATCATCATCATCATCATCATCATCATTATTACTATTAATAATAATAATTATAATAATAATAATAATAATAATAATAATAATAATAATAATAATAATAAAATAAAAAGAATTAATGACCTTTTCATACACAAAATTTGTGAAAAATGTCTTCAGATGATCTTGAATAAACATTGGGTCCAGTTTCTGTCTCAGAGTGTTTTATTCCTCATGTTCCACAGCAATTTTCCAATGATTCCATGTTTTATTAATTAAAAGCAACATGTTGTACTTTTTTTTAAATACATTTCTGGCCTGAGGTGAGAGAAAAAAATGAAAATATCTATTCCTCCACTGAAGACTTGATTTGTCAGTTTTCACTGTATAGGTTTATTTCCCAGGCTTGAAGAATTTGCATTATAAAATTATTGTAAATGTGTTTTAATTTGAAGCGTTTAATATATATATATATATATATATATATATATATATATATATATATATATATATATATAGATGTATGTTTCTGATATCAGAACTTTACTCAGAACTACCTTTAATGTCAAATTACATCATATAACATCAGAAAATATTTTAGATATAAAATGAAAAGTAAAAACATAAAATAATCTAGTTGCATAAGTCTGCATGTCCTTAACTACTTCTTCTAAAATATCAATTGCTTTAATTTATAAAGAAAGAAATGTATTGTTTTATTTCTTTCTTTCTTTATACATTTATACATCTAAGTATTTAATTTATTTCAGGTTTCTTTCAATTTTAGAAATTTTAGAAATGACTATATATTTATTATATATATATATATATATATATATATATATATATATATATATATATATATATATATATATATATATATATATATGTTAATTTGTTTGTTCTTGTTTCTTTAAATTTTTATATATATATAAAACAACTGATATATAAAAGAAATCTATCTATCTATCTATCTATCTATCTATCTATCTATCTATCTATCTATCTATCTATCTATCTATTTGTTATTTGCCTGTAAGTTTTGAATTAAGTACAGTATTTTGAAAAAATAAATACATTGAATTGTAAAGTTGCTTGTTACTATATACAAATAATTTATAACATTACTCCTCACTAGAAAAAGCTCTAGTTTATTGACTGACTGATATATTATATAAAATGTCAGATATTTGTCAGTTGTTTTCATTGTGTGTGTGTGTGTGTGTGTGTGTGTGTGTGAGTGTGTGTGTGTGCGTGTGTTCATAAACCCCCTCTAACTGCTCTCTTCGGTTCCTTAGGTCATGGCCTGAAGTGCTAACCTGTATTTCCTCAGACAGCCTAAAAGAAATCTGTGTTTAAAGAGGCCAAAGATCATTTCAGTTATGTATAATCCCTGACATGTCTATATATCACTCCTCCACCTTTCTCAGCTCTCCTTCTCTTGGTTTTCATTATGAACTTCCTGCTGAATCTGTTTTTGAATGAAATTTTTTTAATTGAAAATACATTAGTTGTATGAAGGACATAATTAGTCTTGATTTAAATCAATGTCTTAAACATTTTGTTATAACCATGCTAACATAAACTAGACTATTTCAACAGGGTTGAGCTAATAGTTAGCAGCTAATTAATTCAGTAAAAAATTCACTGAGTGACACAATGTGTGTGTTTGTTTGATTTCGTTCCTATCCGATGATCACAACAGACTAAATGTTGAGACAAGGATTCACACTTCACTCAGTCATTGAAGGTTAATGCTAGGTTACTAGCTAACACAAGCTAAGCTGACAGAAATTCGAGAGGATGTTAATGCTTTAAAAATATCAAATGTCAAATACCTCTCAATAACAAATAATGATGCTATTATGAAACTTTCAACATGGCATGTCTGTTATATTTCAGCTAGAGGCTAGTTAGCTAGTTAGCTTGCATGCTAATGGAAATGGTCTGTCTATAACAATGTTAAGATGAATATTGTGTTATGTATCTTTCTGAATAGTTTCCACATTTGATGTCGATTGTGTCATTCACAATTGAGTGAAATCTTTAATTTGAATCATTTACGTGAGTCGTTAAGATTTGACTCGCAGATCGGGGGATTTGTTTTTTTGATTGCATCCTGATTCACTGTGACTCTGAAGAATGATTAAATAAATAAATAGGTATTATTATATATGTTGTAAATTACTTTTGCAAATGCAATTTAAAAAAAATAAACAATAAACTGATTCATTCGGTATTAATGCGACACATGAAAATAGACGAAATTAAAACTGCATTGTTGAGTGGTTAAGGAAAAATGAGCATCCTAAGAAGCAAGCCATGATAACCATTACAGTGTTTGAGTGATAAGGTGTGTGTGTTCTGACCCCTCACAGCTGGATCTGCTAAAGGGGTCGAGAATGGTGGTATCCCTCAGCTCTTTTCTCTAAGTGGTGTTAAATGGGCTTTTGTGTGTGTGTCAATGATAGCCTCAATGCCTGTGCTTGTATTCTGTGTGTGTGTGTGTGTGTGTGTGTGTGTGTGTGAGACAGAGATACCCTTTACCATACCACCGTGTGTGTGTGACATTCGCTTGTCTTCTTGTGTGTATATGTGTGTGAGAGAGATACTCCCCGTTGCTGAGCTCTAGGCACAGATGGATCTGTTTCTATGGAAGCAGCTCATTGCTCTGTACCTTTTCATCTGCTAAGCCACTTGGCCCAGAGACGTACGGCGTGAGAGAGAAAGAAAGAAGGAGAGAAAGAGAGAGGGAAGTGCAATTGACAGAGACAGGGAAAAGAAGAGAACGAGAACGAGTGTAGGTGGCTTCCAGGCGATGGCGGGATCGTTGCCCGTGCTCCTTTCAGCGATCCGACAGCGTCTCATTTGTCCTTCCACCCTTGCCATTTTTTTTTCACTGGGAATCTGCTGGAACGCTTCTGCACTGGTTAATTTACATGTATGCCAACAGGCTTTTAATGTATTTAAATCTTGGAAGATGTTCAAAGGAAAGGCATAATTCCACTGAAATGGGCCTTTTGAAGGCTTTATCTCCGTCTTTCTCTCCCGGCTAATCTCGTAGCTCCTCAGCATGCCACAGCAATTTTTTTTCTAATGCCAATTAAGCCTGGCATTAGCATAAAAACAGGCTTTAAAGTTTCCAGTCCTTTTCCCTCCTTGCTAAAATAAAGAATAATATTGAATGGACACTTCTTTTAAGCCCTTAAACAAATGTCTTTGGAGTTTCTTCCACCAGTGGACCACTTGAACGAAGGAAAGCACTCTTTTTCTAATCCTTCTTTTTTGTTTGTGTTTGTTGTTGTTCAGACTGAAAAAGTTAAAAAAGAAAGGATGAATAAAGAAGGGGAAAAAAACGTGAGATATTTCTTGCTAATGAGGAGAAGCCGTCTTAAATTCTGCTCTTTGTTCATATGAAGGTTGTGGCTGTTAAAACGCCGCATGCTGACACGCCACGCTCAGTTCTCCACAGAAATGGTTTAATTGCCACACAGTCCTGTTAGGACTCAATTAATTACCATTAAAGCTACAGACCAAAGCAGGGCAAAGCCAAATCATTACACACTAATGTGCAAATGTGACCCAAAAGAGGTCCAGAAATTCTTTGCAGAGTGCTTACATGTTTGCGAAGGAACTTGAAAGCCTGAACTTTTCCCACTCTCCTCCCCTTCCCACGAAAGGCAGGAACATTCTTTCTCTCTCTTAGCCACTCTCTGTGAACCCGAGATCCTTGTTTTCAGTCTGTATCACAGCTCAAACAGCTGTTTTAAGAATTAATTAAAAATGATAATCTTAATTCAGGATTGTGACTTGAAAATATGAGAGATTTGTAACTGCAAGTGGCTGAAGCTGGTCATTAAAATAATAATAAAAACAGATTAGAATATTTCTCAGCTCTGTTAGGTTTTCTTATTCTAATTCGACGGAAGACGCTTCCACGTGTATATAACGTCACACTCCTACTGATACGTTATTGTTTCCATAGTAACAGCTCATTCATGGATTGTCTACAATGGAAGCTCTACATATTGTACATCAACCCTTATCACCAGTACACTGGGGCTTCGTTCTGCTGGTGGAATGGAAATGGACTTACAGGACTAAGTCTGCTCTAAAATGAATCAGGACTCTGTTGGCTTTCAGTGTGAGATTTGTGATTGTCTCTCTGTTGATAACCTTACACAGAATTTTGGTGGTCGAAGGTAAATTTGAGCTGTTTATGCACAAACACTTGGAGCATCTCAGCGAGCAGAAATGGGTTTGATATCAACATTTACTTTAAAGATACAAACATTTGTGTAGAAAATAAATAAAATGTTTTTTTTTATTTTTTTTTATTTAAATATATCAATGAATATACTGCCACTAGTAGGCTCGGGGAAAAACAGAAAACAATACAAAGACTTAAAGTCTTGAATGTCTACTTTCATATAAGCTTCATATTAACCACCACCGTTGAGTGAGCTGATCATGGACACAACCAAAGCAGAGTAAGCTCCATTTTTTTGCCTTTAGGATAAAGAGTTATGTAAAGAGTCTAATGGTAATTTGAAACAAAAAATTGTAATCACTAATATTATAATATGGTTCTTTCATGTTTATGAAAGGATTCTCCAGTGTCAGTGCTTTGTAATGGTTTTCCACAATAGGAAAGTCTTTAGAAAGACAAATCAGAGGTTGGTGACTGTTTATATCTGCTATAAATAAGTAAAATAAGACCAGAAACTAACATTAAATGTAACTATAAATGGCTAAATGAACAGAACATGTCGTTCAGTAATACATAATAAATTGTAAAGATGACAAAACTTGCTGTGTTATAAGATGAATCAAGCACTCTGGGACATGCTATACTACAAAAACCTTATTCACAGTTTTATATTTATTCTATAATTTCCTTCAAAAATTGCTCTCTGCTTTTATTTCTATTTCTCACTATTACTTTCACGTCCAGCATCACCTGGACCATCCAGAAGCGTCTCACGCTACGCAACTCAAAGCTAAGCCGCTAAACAGAGACGAGATTAGCATTCGTCGCTGAGCTAAAGGCTCCACATCAAAGTTGTTTTTAAGCTTTTTCTTCTCACCCCTTCATGTTCTTCGTGCCTGAATTCAGTGATTTTGCTCCAGTCCTTTGCCACACGTATCAGCTTTCAACTTTCGAATCCCAACACTGAAAAAACTCTCTGTGGTAATAATGCTGTATACTTCCACGGTGTGAATGTCAAAACTTCTCAGAGTTTTCATATATCAAACAAAAATGTATAAATTATGTTTTTTTTGTTTCTTTGTTAACAACTACAAAACATAAAAAATAATACATAATACATAACCACTATTTGTAGAAATTATACTCAAGTACATGGTTGACAGGCTATGTTTTATTTTATGTCTTATGCTTTTTATCAGGTATTTTTGTGATTTTACAATCATAGAACTCCTTAGTAATGTTCAAATTTCAAAAATGTTCACCAGTTTTTCCAAAATTACTGCAGATGTTCTGCAGATTTGGGCCGAGTCAAGTCATATATATATACGGGTTCGATTCCCGCCTCCGCCTTGTGTGTGTGGAGTTTGCATGTTCTCCGCGTGCCTCGGGGGTTTCCTCTGGGTACTCCGGTTTCCTCCCCCGGTCCAAAGACATGCATGGTAGGTTGATTGGCATCTCTGGAAAATTGTCCGTAGTGTGTGATTGTGTGAGTGAATGGGAGTGCGTGTGTGTGCCCTGTGATGGGTTGACACTCCGTCCAGGGTGTATCCTGCCTTGATGCCCGATGACGCCTGAGATAGGCACAGGCTCCCCGTGACCCGAGGTAGTTCGGATAAGCGATAGAAGATGAATGAATGAATGAATATATACAGAGAAACTTAGCAAGTGCTGCATCCATGTTCTTCGTGCTTAAGTGATTAAAAACGAATTGAAACTGATTTTTGGGATTTTTAATTATTTAATGACATGTTTTTTTTAGCCCTTTCCCTTCTCCACAACCAATAATTTTTTCAGGTTTTTGGTTTGTTTATTTTTGTGCCTTGTGATACTAAGACCAACCAAATAACATACAAATAAAAAACTTTTATTGTAACTGTAACTTTTTCCCTGATTCAAGCTTGAATGAGCGCTTAACCATGCATTCATGCTAGCAAGTGACAAAGTGCCAGAGAAATACATACATTATTTAATATACAGACAGGACACAAAATTTCATCTCAGGCAGTGGCACATTTTCTCTTCAACTTTATGCAAATTTGGTATGACCTGGTAAAGCAACAAATCCCGACCACCTTCTCAAATGATTTCTCAGAGTAATCCTATGGAGCATGTGGCTTCAATCATAACTTAAATACCTATTATTCATTTGTTCCAGTTTGAGAGTCACCCCTTATAACGCTTATTTTTTAGGATCCTTTTATATAAAAATGTCTTTTGAGTTATTTAGAAGGAAAATAAAGCATAAATGGAAGATTGCTGGTGATTGCTATTGCATCTGGTGGGTGTACGTAGCTAAAAACTTTCTTTGCTAATCTGCAAAACATGCTAGCATGTAAAATGCAAATATAACAAATACCCTTTAAACAAAAGCGTGATTTATGTGTACAAATCACATAATGAAGACATTCAGGACATTAATTTTGACTGCTATTATTTATCACCATTTTTTTTCCCACCATCTATTATTTGTTGCTAAGCAACATTGGTAGCAGCTGACAACTACAAGTGACACGGCTGAGTAGGAACGGAGAGTCTGAATCTTTCTGGATCATCTAAATTTGATGGTAACTGTTTTATGAATGGATTTTTTAAAAATAAATTTAATTTGTTGATCAGAAATCCGGTATGTCTGGATGTTGCTGCATCGGTTGTAACCCCGGCCCTTTTTACAGTGGCGCACCACATCACTACGGTCTCATATCGTGATCACAGTTAAAGGATCTGATTTTTCACACTTGCAACTTATATACACAGACAAATATTCACAATATACCGCAGGACAACACAAGTCTCGTTCTGTGGTCACCAGTTTTATGGAATATTCCACATTTCCGCATTGGAGCTGTTGTGCTGAGCCGAGCCGTGCCGTGCAGCCAGACTGGCCTATAAGCAGAACAGCCTGGCCTTTGCTCTGTGTGAAGCTCTGCTTTAAAGAGCCTTCTTTTTGAAGCTGACTGCGGCGCTGTTCAAAGCCGCAGCTGTTTTGGGTGCTGCATGACAGCTATAATTGATGTTTATTTTGGCACAGAGTTCCCACATCCTTTCATGCAAATGTCTCAAGCATGCTGAAATGGTTCAGGGCAGTGCCATGAGGAGCTGTGTGTGTGTGTGTGTGTGTGTGTGTGCGTGTGTGTGTATGGATTAATAGCTAAGAACAATAAAAATGGGCTAATGAGGAACATTTACATGCTAAGTGATAGGAGCCGGAGCAATCATAGAAAGTAGAGAGAGACACAGAGTGAGACAGAGTTAAATGAAAGGTTTTGCATGTGGAATGTTCTGGGGACCGCAGAATGAGACTCATGTTGTCTTGTGCGGTATTGTGAATATTTGTTTACAGTATATATCTGATATACAACAATATTCCCTCTAATTCTTTTTCCTTGCTCAGCAAATCCTATTTCTATTCCGAAGACCATTTTGCTAATGTTCTGCAAAGCCGCATGAGCCAAACAGATTTGTAGCCGTTTTCTTAGAATTAGTCGGAACTTATACTGGGAAGACAGTGCCACTTCGACTAGACAGTGCCACTTCGACTAGAGGTCGTAACCCGGAATTTTCCTCCTCCAATCATAAAAAGAACACTTTTGTTAATTCTCTGAAACCTGTGATGGCCTCTTAATGTTCAGTAAGTTCTGCAAGTGACAACAAATCAACATGGCTGCTCACAGCATCATAAACACATAGGCAGTACCGTTACTACTTCTACTTGCTAGATACTTCTTGATACTTTGCTTGATAAATTTATACTGACTATCTAGGAGGGAAATGTTCATTACTCATCCCACTTAGCTGCTAGCTTGTTGCTAACAAAGGTCAAACAATAAGGTGAAAATGATGACTTTAACTTCATACGCAATGTGTAGCTATAAACTATGCAGTTATAATAGGTTAAAACTATGACTTTCACCTCAGACACACTAAGTAGCTACAAGCTACGTTGTTATAAAGGATGAAAATGATGACGTTCACCTCAGACACACTATATAACTACAAGCTATGCAGCAAAAAAGTTGAAAAAGATGACTTTTAACACTGACAGTCTATGTAGCTACAAACTATGTAGTTATAAATGGTGAAAATCATGAATTTTACCTCAGAAACACTATGTAGCTACAAGGGTGAAAAGAATGACTTTTACCTCATACAAGCTATGTAGATATTAAAGCTGAAAAATATGACTTTTACCTCATACAAGCTATGTAGCTACAAGCTTTGTAGTTACAAAGGGTGAAGAAGATTATTTTTACCTCATACAAGCTATGTAGCTATAAAAGTTGAAAATGATGACTTTTATATCAGAGGATTGTCAAATACAGCGTTAACATAATTAAAGGAATAAGTGAAAGCTCAGGTTCTGCTGTTATTACCTCACATTTATTTATAATGATAAGAGATTTCGCATCAGTTCATTTCCGCTGGTGACTAGAATGAGAGCGCACAGAACACAATCATACTCATAAGAGCAGATTAATTCATAAGAGCTGGAGGGTTGTAATTGTTTGTGCTTTAAACTAAGCGCCTCAGATGGTGTGCTTTTTAATGTGTGTTTGTGTGTCTGGGCAGGGAGCGGTGTTGGCAGACCTCCTGAGAGGTGTGTGGTTATGGTTTTTGCGTAACATCTGCACAGCGTGTGAGGTTTTCTGTTATTTCTCAGCATCTCAACGATAAGTGTTTCCACCTTAACCAAGGGCTGTGGCCTCCTCGTGTGCCAGAGAGAGAGAGAGAGAGAGAGAGAGAGAGAGAGAGAGAGAGAGAGAGAAAGAAAGAAAGAAACTCAAGTTGAGAAAAAAATGAATTAGAAGGAAAAAGGTCATAAATCAAAGAGTCACAGAGATAATCAACAAAGCCAGGAGTTGAAGCTGACAGAAAGAAGGCTGAGAGAATGTGATAGACAGAGCATAGATAGTGAAGAAGAGAGATAGATAGAGAGAGAGAGAGAGAGAGAGAGAGAGAGAGAGTGCTGTCTATCAGACATTCCCAGCCGCCACGCGTTTCCCCTTTAAACCGCAGCCCACCAGAGCTGACATCACTGTGGAAGCACGCAGAGGCCATGGGCCCCAATGCATCTGCTCCCATTTACGTTCACACACACACTCACTCACTCACTCACTCACACACACACACACACACACACACACGCACACACACGCTACATCACATGCCTTTCTATACATGATGTTCACATGGCTCTAGATCACATGTTAGATACTCTCGAAAAATATTTAGATCTGAAATTTTAATAATCTGTAGATTTCATCCCTTCTGTTGTTTACAGATAAAACAGCATGTTATTTATTCACATATGTTTCATGATAGTTCCTCCCTTTTGTACAATGGAAACGTTTCATGGATCTTAAAGGTTCTTTATAGAGCCATATGCCATACACCCTGACAAAGAACCATTTAAGAAGCTTTATAGCTGCAACATTGCCTTGAACATAGCATTGTATTTTTGTATTTTCACACAACTGGCACAGGGATGGCAGATGCACCACATGAACAGACCCCAAACCCTTCATAATCTTTGATACGGTAAAGATGTCTGTAAGAAGACGTTTATGGACGGAGTCTCCGGTGTTTGTATTAGTCAGCGTTAAAGCAGAAAATTTCACAACACTGAAAAAACTTCATGATGAAAAACTTGCGTGGTAACATGACAAGCTGAGAAATAAGAAATGTTTCTTGCTGCTATGATGTAAGTGATAAGAGGAACTACATGTAACTTCTTTTACATTAATAATTGTTGTCATCATTTTGCGGTGATGTAAGATGAACAAACCACTTCAAGTGTGAAGATGTGCTGTTATTAGGCATTGATTAATTTTCTGTAACAGCACAACATGCACACACACACTCTCATTCACTCACGCAACCACACACTAGGGGACAATTTTCCAGAGATGCCAATCAACCTATCATGCATGTCTTTGGACCGGGGGAGGAAACCGGAGTACCCGGAGGAAACCCCCGAGGCACGGGGAGAACATGCAAACTCCACACACACAAGGCGGAGGCGGGATTCGAACCCCCAACCCTGGAGGTGTGAGGCGAACGTGCTAACCACTAAGCCATTGTGACCCCTGCACCTCAGTTTCACTTTAGATAATAAATATATAGTATATGTATTGATATTTGAAGCACCGGTCAATGTTCGAAGAACACCTGAAGCAACTTGAAATTAATACGCATCTCATTTGCTTCTCATCTGGAAATTCATTTGACGACGTATGAGCCGAACATGAATAAACGGGTTACGAACATTTTATTAACTAGTCATAAACCGCTGAGTCGTGTACATGAGCACTGCATCTTTAAGATGTCTTTTTATTATGATCTGGATATAAATATTATTAATCGTTCAGTGTTTGGCTGTTCAGTGCTTTTTCTTTCTTCTT
>NC_083482.1:14607904-14625404 GCF_030014155.1 Tachysurus vachellii | reverse complement strand
CCTATCTATCTATCTATCTATCTATCTTGTATGTATTATGATTTCTTTCTTTCTTTCTTTCTTTCTTTCTTTCTTTCTTTCTTTCTTTCTTTCTTTCTTTCTTTCTTTCTTCCATTCTTTCTTTCTTTCTTTCTTTCTTTCTTTCTTTCTTTCTTTCTTTCTTTCTTTCTTTCTTTCTTTCTTTCTTTCTTGTATGTTCCATGCTTTCTTTTTGTCATTGTTTCATTCTTCCAAAGAATCCTGTTTCTTCTGAAAACAATCCTGTGTGTGTGTGTGTGTGTGTGTGTGTGTGTGTGTGTGTGTGTGTTATCATGTCTTAGTGTTCAGATCACTTTCTTCAGGAATGTTCTTTATGTTGTTCTTCTTTATTGACCTCATTAGTGATCACACTTACACCCTGATGCAGGATGTGCAGCTGCTACTTAGATAACATGAAATCATATGTGGGTTATGTGGGTTGCAGCGTGTGTGTGTGTGTGTGTGTGTGTGTGTCTGTGCAGGGTAAAGCTTTACAGTGTTGTCCCTTGTGAGCCTCTCCCTCTCACTCCCTTACTTTGAAGCTTCTGCCTATTTTGGTGGCTTCTCTCATCTCCAGCTTAAATCTCTCTCTCCCTTTCTCCATCTCTCTCTCTCTCACACACACACATAATTTTTCTTTCTTTGCTACTTGTATATCTGCCTCTCTTTTGCTTCGTTCCTATTCTCTCCTCTCTGTCTTCTCTCGTTTGCTTCTTGATCTCCTTTTTTTCATCCTGTTTGTTTCACTTCAGTTCTTTTGCCTTCTGATCTCTCTCTCTCTCTCTCTCTCTCTCTCTCTCTCTCTCTGTTATCTCTTCCTCTTATTCACTTGCATCCTTCTCGTTCACTCTTCCTTCCTGCTTGCGTTCTCTTCCTTCTCTCCTTTTCTATTAACACACAAAGAAGCAACAACAACATATCAAATCTTTCGTTCCTCCTCCACCACAGCAATTTGTTTTAACTTGGCACAGCGTACGTTTTATCTCTATATGAAGTAGTGGAACATCCATGAATAAGGTTTATTCCTGTTATGACTTACATCGTAGCAGCTATAAACATCAGTTTCCTTATCAGGCTCTTCCTATACTTTGAAAATAAAAAAAAAGATCAACTTGTCGTGTTACAGAGAAACTGGAAAATCCCTAAGACCCTGTTACCTCTGAGCCGTACAGAATACTGACGCTGGAGACTCCTTCCATATAAATAAACAGAAAACTTCACCACGTTTGTCCATTTTTCATTGTGTTTTCAGATTTGTTATTTTGTTTTGCACTTTCCAGCCACCGTACATTCTGAAGAGAATTTAACGGATATTACGCAGCACATGTCTGATTAACTTTCTGATGAAACTGTCTTTTTTTATCCCCTTTTTGTCCTGTTTGGCTCAGTCCTTCTCAGCCAATACTCTTCCCTCTTTCTTCACTTCCACTGTCTTTATACAGCATCTCACACACACACACACACACACACACACACACACACACACACACACACACACAGACAAGAATGTTTTGATATACAGTGCGTAATTAACGAACATCATAAACAACCCTTGCATTAGCTTTGCATTACTGAACCTGGCAACGTTGTCATTTTAGACAAAATCATGCAGCTTACTCTTTTTTTTTCTTTTCTTTTTTTTTTGATCCTCACTTCAAAGGGGACTCCCTACTGTTTGTGCCTCACTGCACTAATTGTGTCCCCCTTTATGGATGGGGAGCAAGCCCCCAACCGCTTCAAAAAGCAGCCTATCAGGCGAAGCTAACACGGAGAAACGCTCAGCCCACAAATTCAGCAGTGCTGCGAGACATCCTTCAACGCGCTCTTCCTTCAATCCTTCTGTTCGCCTTTTAATAGCTTACGTTAAGGATTCGGTTTTCATGTTATCAAAGCTTATTTGGCTTTTAATGACCTTTTTTTTTTTTTTTTTTAGTTATCCGTACTAAACACTGTTGTGTCTATAACACAATACTGTACTGTTTGCTGTACAATGTACCCACCTGGACAATAAAGATATATATGTTCAAATGCGGGGGGCACGGTGGCTTAGTGGTTAGCACGTTCGCCTCACACCTCCATGATCGGGGTTCGATTCCCGCCTCCGTCTTGTGTGTGTGGAGTTTGCATGTTCTCCCTGTGCCTCGGGGGTTTCATCCGGGTACTTCGGTTTCCTCCCCCGGTCTAAAGACATGCATGGTAGGTTGATTAGCATCTCTGGAAAATTGTCCGTAGTGTGTGATTGCGTGAGTGAATGAGAGTGTGTGTGTGTGCCCTGCGATGGGTTGGCACTCAGTCCAGGGTGTATCCTGCCTTGATGCCCGATGACACCTGAGATAGGCACAGGCTCCCCGTGACCCGAGGTAGTTCGGATAAGCGGTAGAAGATGAATGAATGAGTGTTCAAATACTGTTTATAGACATTCAACACCTGCTCCTGCAACTGGATCCTGGACTTGCTGACTGGGAGACCTTAGTTAGTCTGGATCGGGAACAGCATCTCCAGCACCACCAGACTGAGCACTGTTCATGCTCAGCCCACTGCTGTTCACTCTGCTGACTCACGACTGTGTAGCAATGCACTGCTCGAAACACATCATCAAGTTCACCGATGACACCACCGTGGTGGGTCTCATTATTAAGAATGGAGTGTTAGCATACAGACAGGAGGTGCAACAGCTAACTGCCTGGTGTGGGGCCAACAATCTGTCTCTGAATGTTTACTAAACTAAAGAAATTTTTGTTGACTTCAGAAAAGCACAGAGCAACCACTCTCTGCTGAACATCGACGGATCTTCCCTGGAGATCGACAAGAGCACCAAATTTCTAGGTGTTCATCTGGTGGGAAACTTCATCTGGTCATTCAACACCAGCTCCATCAGTAAGAAAGCCCAGCAGAACTACTACTTCCTACAAAGTCTAAGGAAAGCAAATCTCCCTCTCCTCATCCTGAACCCATTTTATTGAGGGATCATTCAGAGCGTCCTGAGCAGCTGCATTACTGTCTGGCTACTGTGTTGGTCTACTGATCAGAAGGTCATGAGTTTGAATCCCAGGTCCACCAAGCTGCTACTGCAGGGCCCCTGAGCAAGGCTCTTAAATTGTAAGCCACTCTGGATAACTCTGGAGTCTGTTAAATGACAGAAATGTTTGGGAACTGCACCCTTCTGGATAGCAAGACCCTGCAGTCGATAGTGAGGACAGCTGAGAAGAACATCGGCGTCTCTTTCATCCATCATGGACATTAACACACGCAACATCTGCAAAGCCAACAGCATTGTGGATGATCTCACACACTCCTCACACACACTCTTTACTCACCTGCCATCTGGAAAATGGTACCATAGCATTCGGGCCCTCAAAACCAGACTGTGTAATAGATTCTTCCTTCAAGCCATCAGACTTCTCAACAAAACACACACACACACACACACACACACACACACACACACACACACACACCCAATATGTGAACTACACTAATCTCTCACCGGTATATTTCATTTATTTTGTGTATTTGTCTTGTATTGTTTTGTATTGTCTGTTTGTCTCGCACTGTTGCACTAGGCTGCACTTTATGTGGCTAGGACTTAAGTCCTTAGCTTGGTGTTTGTAGGTGTATGTAGCTTCATGACGTTTTATGTACAGTAGCTCCCTGGTCCTGAAGAAACGTTGTTTTGTTTCACTGTGTACTGTGTCAGATATATATGGTTGAAATGAAAATAAAAAGCTTCTTGACTTGACTTCACTTGTGTCCCAAATATGATGAAGTTGAAATGCGGTCTAACAATAGATGTGTATTGAAAGGAAAATCCTCCAGAGCTGGGCAGAGCTCTAGTCTATCTTACTTCTCTCTTCCTCCGATAGACATTTTATTATCATTTATGCCGTAATTTTGCTTTTTTCCTTCACTGGACTTTCAAGCTATGATAACCAAACAGCTTGTGTTTGTTATACGAATCCAAGTGGTCTAGTCTAGATCAGATTTCCCGTCTTAGACTTCAAAGAAACGATCGGACACTTCAAAAACTGCAACTGCAAAACAAAGCAAAGATCAGATTTGACTGAGTCCTGCTGAAGCATGCGTGTGTGTGTGTGTGAGTGTGCGTGTGGGTGCGTGTGCGTGTGTGTGTGTGTGTGTGTGTTTTTCAGTAAAGGAGTAAACATGTTTAACAGACTTAGGGCCTGAATGCCAGTAGCTGTGTGTGTCTGACTCCTTATGACATGAAACAGAATTCTTAAAGGAAAGTTTTCCACTCATTTTACACTATAAACTAATAAACACAAGCTAAGCTGCCAGCTAGGATGCAAGGAATCATCCGGAATCAAACGGGTTCTGAATTTAGAAAGCAATTCATGATCAACATTTTTATGAACAGTTTTATGAACATGTTTAATGTTTTTAAACCATACTCATTCATTCATCTTCTACCGCTTATCCGAACTACCTCGGGTCACGGGGAGCCTGTGCCTATCTCAGGCGTCATCGGGCATCAAGGCAGGATACACCCTGGACGGAGTGCCAACCCATCACAGGGCACACACACACACTCTCATTCACTCACGCAATCACACACACTACGGACAATTTTCCAGAGATGCCAATCAACCTACCATGCATGTCTTTGGACCGGGGGAGGAAACCGGAGTACCCGGAGGAAACCCGCGAGGTACGGGGAGAACATGCAAACTCCACACACACAAGGTGGAGGTGGGAATTAAACCATACTAAAATGGATTATTAAACTTCTCAACAGAACGGAGTTTAATTAAATACCGTTGATTAACTTTCTCATCTCACTTATTAACTCTACAGCAACCGATGTGGTGGATGTTACACGTTATCTGAGATTCATTATAATAGACTTTAATGTATGTTATTTAATCAAGAAAATAAAACAAGCATTCAGGACGTCTGTACTGTATATGGAAGGAGTCTCCAGTCTCAGCACTTTGTAACAGGAATGTTTTCTAAGAGAAAGGTGTTTACATTTTCTTGGTAATGCTTCGTCTTTTCCTGCTTCAAGAAAGGGTGGAAAAAAAAGAAGACGGTAAGAAAGGTGTTGTGTTTTATTACTTATTGCATGCTAGACCGTGTATTAAGTTCACCACCTTAACTGTGTCTGAGCTATTGGAGTTGTCCCATCCACTCTCACGCACACATGGCCTGTTTTTGTCCTGCAGGAAGTCAGACAACATTCACATGCCTGCCAAGCACTTCTCCAGCTGCACTCTCTTTCACTCTCTCTCTCTCTCTTTCTCTTGTTCTCTCTCCCTCCTTCTCGCTCTCACTCGCTCACTTTCCTTCACTTTCTTCCATTGTTACAAGAAAAATAAACAGAAATGTTGAACATTCTTTGGTTTCCACTAATCCAAAGATCTGGTTTGGCTTCAGGTTTTCGTTCCGACTTCAGAATCCTACCTGATTTTACTCAAACAGTTGTATCAGGTGTGATCTTGCTTGGTTGTAAATGACAAAACACTCGCTTTCTCTGGATAGGATTGGACACTGTGTACTAAATGTGTACTAAATGGGGAAGTCGTGGCCTAATGGTTAGAGAGTTTGAGTCCTAACCCTAAGGTTGTGGGTTCGAGTCTCGGGCCGGCAATACCACGACCGAGTTGCCCTTGAGCAAGGCACCGAACCCCCTCAACTGCTCCCCGGGCGACGCAGCATAAATGGCTGCCTACTGCTCCGGGTGTGTGTTCACGGTATGTGTGTGTGTGTTCACTGTTGTGTGTGTGCACTTTGGATGGGTTAAATGCAGAGAACAAATTCTGAGTATGGCTCACACACTTAGCCGTATGTCACATCACTAAATGTGTGTGAGATTATTGGGACCATATGGTACTGATAGGGCAACATCATGGAATTACTGGTAGCATCAGAACTGTATCACTAGTATACATATGGTATATTGGTATGAGTGGGGAAATATATTGTAATTAAGGGGTCGGTATATTGGTATGATCAGGGTGGTATATTTAGTACAATTAGGGCAGTGAATTGGCATGAATGAGCTAGTATATTGTAATGATCAGGACAGTATAAGTGAGGAAATATATAAGTATTATTGGGGTAGTAGGGGGCACGGTGGCTTAGTGGTTAGCACGTTCGCCTCACACCTCCAGGGTTGGGGGTTCGATTTCCGCCTCCGCCTCGTGCGTGTGGAGTTTGCGTGTTCTCCCCGTGCCTCGGGGGTTTCCTCCGGGTACTCCGGTTTCCTCCCCCGGTCCAAAGACATGCATGGTAGGTTGATTGGCATCTCTGGAAAATTGTCCGTAGTGTGTGATTGCGTGAGTGAATGAGAGTGTGTGTGTGCCCTGCGATGGGTTGGCACTCCGTCCAGGGTGTATCCTGCCTTGATGCCCGATGACGCCTGAGATAGGCACAGGCTCCCCATGACCCGAGGTAGTTCGGATAAGCGGTAGAAAATGAATGAGAGTGAGTATTGGGGTAGTATATTGGTATGATCAGGGTAGTATATTGGTAGGATTGGGGCAGTACATTGGCATGACCAAGTTAGTAGATTGGAATGATCAGGGCAGTATATTTGTTTGATCAGGGCAGTATATTAGTATGAGTGAGGAAATATATTGGTAGGATTGGGGCAGTATATTGGTGCCATTGGTGCAGATCTGGAGGCATTGTTGTCACTGGGGAAGGATGTTGTGACTTTGTGAAATGTTATTGGTATATGGGAGCGTAGGCATCATGGGGTAGTTTATAGTCTGGTGATGGATAGGGCAAATAAAATATATAAAGATAAAAATATATAAGAAAAAACAAATTAAAAAAAAAAAATATATATATATATATATATATATATACGTATATATATATATATATATATATATATACGTATATATATATATATATATATATATATACGTATATATATATATATATATATATATATATATATATATATATATATATATATATATATATATATATATATATATATATATATTTGAACAACATTCTGGATGTTGTGATTCAAGGAGTGACAGAAAGAGACAGAGCATGAGATCTACATACAGTATGTTTTCTCATTGTTAATCCATCAGACAGAATTAGAGCTAAGTTAGATCTTTTCTAATTTCTCTTTCACACTTAGACATGTGTACACTTCTCTCGCCTTCTCCTAACACATGCATCAAAGGAGCTGATGGGAAAAGCCAAAGCCATCTCTCGGCTGCCCGCATCAAAGCACAGGAAGTGTGTGTGAGAGACAGTCTGGCTGTTCCCGGCGTCCGTGTGTACGTAGGGGTACAATAACAAATCTGTCTTAAAGCTGTGCGATGAGGTATTGACGTACGAGCAAGAAGAGGTGTAATAACACACTCGTCTATACACATGTGTCGCAGAAATGTGTTTGTTCTATGACCAAGAGATGGCGTAATCACACAATCACATACCGTGTGTGTGTTTGTGTGTGTTTGGTGTTTTGTATAGCCAAATCTCAGGTTTCTTCTATATTCATATAGACAATGATTTTTTTTTAAAGGTGTAGTTTGGAATACTTTTTGTTTATTTTGTATAATTTCATATTGTACCAGAGAATGACTATGTAATCTGACATGATGACATGATTACTAGTTCCTAGTTTGAATGACTTACTTCCCACTTGACTTTGTTTTCAGAAGTGCCGTAAACAAGAACGATGATGGTGCAAAAAAAGGAGAGTGTTTTCACTCATCTTTATTAAGTACTAACAAGCCACACTGAAGCGTTTCTGTTTAACTAGAGTCGAAATCCAGAGTTTTGTAAGTTCTGTAAAGATGAAGAATTCCATTTAATCGAATACACGTGTAAAAATCAATGCTAAGTAAATAAAAAGGAAAAATAAGGGACAAAACATACAATTACAGAGATATAATCAGGATTGTGGATCAATCTGTAGTTCCGTAATGCACAAAAAAAAAGCAACACAATGGTTGTGGATGGTTTAGAGCTCTTGAAATCATCATGTGTCTTTACTCTGAGCTGTTATGAGAAGACGTCGTGTGGTGGAGATGGTGACGGATCCCATAATAATGCAGCACGTAAAGAAAACATGAAACCGAAGACAAGAAAAAGAGAGAAAGATTTCAGATCTACAGTACAGAGTTAAATATGTGCTCAAGTAAAAGGTTTTTTTTTTTATATTTTTTTTTTTCAATAACAGTAAAACACACAGGGGGGGCACAGTAGCTTCGTCTCACACCGCCAGGGTTGGGGGTTTGATTCCCGCCTCCGCCTTGTGTGTGTGGAGTTTGCATGTTCTCCCCGTGCCTCGGGGGTTTCCTCCGGGTACTCCGGTTTCCTCCCCTGGTCCAAAGACATGCATGGTAGGTTGATTGGCATCTCTGGAAAATTGTCCGTAGTGTGTGATCGCGTGAGTGAATGAGAGAGTGTGTGTGTGTGCCCTGCGATGGGTTGGCACTCCGTCCAGGGTGTATCCTGCCTTGATGCCCGATGACGCCTGAGATAGGCACAGGCTCCCCGTGACCCGAGGTACTTCGGATAAGCGGTAGACAATGAGTGAGTGAGAGAGTGAGTAAAACACACATAAACTACACGGTGATATACTGTAGACTGCTTATGCTTCTAATACACACGTCCCGCTATCTAAACCGAGCTGATGATGAACAGCGGATCAGAGAGACAGGTACGCTGTGTAATCTACACTCACATGTCACCAGCTGCCTTTTTATCAAGTCTGGTTTGCTGTTTGGTGTGACAGGAGGGCTTAGGTCTGTTGAAGCATGACAGTATGAGACACGCTTGGCTGATTCTTGTCTTTCTCCCGGTCTCTAAGGGTGTGTGGGTGTGTGTGTATGTGTGTGCTGTCATCTATTTATGCGAATCAGCTCAGTTGATTATAATAAACCTGAGTTTGCGCAGTATAATTTAGGCCCATTTTTGCTGCCGTAGACAAAAAAAACAAAAAAAAAATCTTTGTTTTTTTTTAGAACCCATAATGTGACGGACAATCAAGTCCCATTTCATCCAAAAACAGCTGATGACAATTTTCTGGCAATCTCAGAGTGTGAGTGCTGCTTGACTGATGCTTGAATGATGGCATTATGTGAATGAAAGATGCTTATAAACAAGCCTCAAGTTACCTCAAGCTTGCTTCATTGCTTCATCTTCAGCCCTACTGTAAGTAGAGTGATGCAGCAGACCTTTAGTCCTTCACTTTATCCAGTTCTCAGCTTCAAAGCTTTAAACCACCATCAGCGCCATAACAGTCGTGCTTTTCGTACATGTCTAGCTTGCCAGGCTGAGTCACTTCTGTAACTGCATCATATAGCTGCACTGCACTCTGGGAACTCTGGGCTCTTTAGCCCCAACCTCTTCATCTAAGTTGGATTTATTATTAATATGAAAGAAGATTCACCATCTTTAACAGAATCTGTTATCACAAACTTGTTTAAATGTTATTTTTGTTTTTGCTATTAAATGATATTATTACTCACTCACTCTCACTCATTTTCTACCGCTTATCCGAACTACCTCGGGTCACGGGGAGCCTGTGCCTATCTCAGGCGTCATCTGGCATCAAGGCAGGATACACCCTGGAGGGAGTGCCAACCCATCGCGGGGCACACACACACACACACTCTCTCATTCACTCACACAATCACACACTACGGACAATTTTCCAGAGATGCCAAACAACCTACCATGCAGGTCTTTGGACCAGGGGAGGAAACCGAAGTACCCGGAGGAAACCCCCGAGGCACGGGGAGAACATGCAAACTCCACACACACAAAGCGGAGGTGGGAATCGAACCCCCAACCCTGGCGGTGTGAGGCGAACGTGCTAACCACTAAGCCGCCGTGCGCCCCCCCATATTATTACTGTGCTAGAAAATAAAAACTGTCCTTCTGTGACATCACAACACACAATCACTTCACAATAACTTTTCACAAGACAGATTTCAAGACTTTTTGGGCTGAACTGATCCCTGAACTGACCCACAGATCTCATTCATGCTTCTCCCTGTGTCTTCACAATTGAGTATTCATTTTACATTTGGTTTGGATTGAACATGGCGCAGGTCTTATTTAGACCCAGAAGACTCCAAAAAGACTCATAGCTGGCTTTCATGCACCGCCTTGGTCCAATACAGCACTTGGGGACAGCGCCTCCTCTGCGCGCAGAACTGAGACACATTGGTTGCCATGTTGATGTGAAACCCTGGTTTCTTCTTGATAACACCATATAGCTGGACTGGTTATGGTACATTGAGAAACCAGTTTAAGTTTAGAATTCACAATTAGAATTTAAACCATTTATTAAACA
Organism: Tachysurus vachellii; assembly: GCF_030014155.1. NCBI lineage: Eukaryota > Metazoa > Chordata > Actinopteri > Siluriformes > Bagridae > Tachysurus > Tachysurus vachellii. Next base: position 14,615,095 of record NC_083482.1, on the reverse strand, counting down.
AGGGACCAACCTGGGATTTCCCTTGATCAAATGTTTATTCAGTGCTGGAGAGGTTACAGCACATCACTGATGCTAAAGTGACATCACTGCTCTTATCATAGCTTTAGTGTGAATTTTGTTTCGTGCTTAACTCAGGATTCTTTATTAGAGGTGCCTTGTAAGTTGTAATAATGCCATTGTTATTTGAAATGTAAAGTATAAAACAGTGCTTGCTTTGTCAGAGCTCATATAAAGGTAACTTAAGTGCACTTTCACAGTGTCCAGGCTAGACTTTTTGTTCAACTATAGTGAACTTGACACATTGATGTTATGACTGAAATCACAGCACAGCAGACAACAATAAGAGCATTAGAAATAATTTAGCCTGCTAACACCAGCAATAACTCTATTGTTGAAGAAATTAAAGCATTTTACAGTATATGGACAGTGTTATAAATTTAACCAAGTATTTTGTCTGAATATTAACTGATCTAACACCAGTACTGCTATAAAGAGTATCTGAGCAAGGTATCAAACAAGAGACCCTGTGAGATAAACTCTACATTCTACAATGAATATTACAACAGGGGGCACGGTGGCTTAGTGTTTAGCACGTTCGCCTCACACCTCCAGGGTCGGGGTTCGATTCCCGCCTCCACCTTGTGTGTGTGTGTGTGTGGAGTTTGCATGTTCTCCCCGTGCCTCGGGGGTTTCCTCCTCCGGTCCAAAGACATGCATGGTAGGTTGATTGGCAAAATCTGGAAAAATTGTCCGTAGTGTGTGATTGCGTGAGTGAATGAGTGTGTGTGTGTGCGCCCTGCCCTGGGTTGGCACTATAGGGTGTATCCTGCCTTGATGCCCGATGACGCCTGAGGCACAGGCTCCTCGTGACCCGAGGTAGTTCGGATAAGCGGTAGAAGATGAGTGAGTGAGTGAATATTACAACAATTAATAGCCCTAACCCCAACATTTCCTTTCATCCTGAGGCTCACTCTTCAGTGTTGGATTTCAGAATGACAGACGCGTGACAAAAGAGTGAATCTGGCAACCCTTGGGGGCGTAAGGGGCGGGTTTGGAGAGGAGAACGCGCGCGTTAGGGGGATCAAAGCTCTCCACTCGCGCTCTGGCTCTGTTGGATGTAACCGCGCGCGCGTTTCGCTCTCACCGAGGACCGAAATCACGCTTTCGTTTTGTTGGATTACAGCCGATCTGATGTTTTATTACTGCAGTCTGATGCGAAGAAATGGGTAAACTCCATTCCAAACATGGTAAGGGGTTTGATTTCCATGCATTCTATTTATTTCTATTCTTTTGCTTGTGTTGAAGCGCTTGTACTTCTTCTTGTACTTCTATCCACTAACAACGTTATCCCGTTTTTCCCCATTTTCCCTCTTTTCCCTGTTCCTCCATCCCATTCCTCCATTTCTCCTATTTAAAGCTGCAATCTGTAAACCGAGGGAAAGCCCGGAAGGTGAGTGACTTCCATCTGGGATTAAATCATCATTAAGAGCGCGCAAAAGCGCTGCTGGGGCTTTAATAAAAGTGCCCCACGCGCTTACTTCTGAAAGTACAACCACAAGTCTGTAGTCTTGGCCCTTATGATTTTCATTATTATTGTGCACTCTGGTGTAAAATGCATTGTCCTTGCTGTTCGTGGCAGGTGATAGTTTTGTAGTGAATGCCTGCTTGGCTCGGAAAGGGCTGGACGACTGGCTGGTTAAACAGAGGTATTACTGCACCGGCGCTCGGCTGGAACAGCAGGACTGTCCACAGAAAAGTACCTGCGGGACATCTGCGAGGGTAAGAAACCTGTCTCTGTGGCACTTTCCATTTTGCTGCGTTTGCGTGTTTTATGCGTGACTTGTCTGCTCTCCTGGCGCGTGTGCTGCGTGGCTCCGACGCACAAACCCTGAACCGCAAGCAGTGTTATGTCGTTATTCCGACTTAGTACATCGTAATTCGACTCAATAATCCGTTATTTAGGCTCACTGGATTATTATGTCCGAGTTAATAACTCTTTTTTTGTACTTAACAATTCGTTCTTTTGACGTACAAAGTTGTTAGACAGAATAACTCGTTATTATAGACTTAATAACTCGGTATTTTCGACTTAACTGCATCTTAGTTTGACTCAATAGCACATTATATATCTTTATAATTAATATTCATTATTAATTAGTTTGACTCAAAAAAATAATTAATAGTTCATTATTTCTACTTCATATGTAGACTTTATATCTAATGGATGGACATAAATGAGCAACATGTTTAAGTAGCAAAGTATTATGTTGAAATAATGACACGACATCCTGAAATATTGAATTATTAAGTTTAAATCATGAGATATTAACTCTAAACTGTGCCATTCAGTTCAGTTCACAGCTTGTAGTTCAGGGCTTTGAATGTAGAAATAATGATTTTTTTTTTTGTTTGTTTTAAAGTTTATTTAACAGAAGTTTAACAACAGACTTGTTATTTTCTGTCTTCTTGTTGTTTTTACAACATAGTAAGATTTAATAGTTTGGTTTTATGATTGTTAAATTGGAGACTGAGTCAAAATTTGGGGGATTTAATCTTCTACATGATGTTTTTTTTTTTTTTTTTTTAAAAAAAAGAAAACGTCTTAAAGAAGCCAAGAAAAGGTTCCACCAAAGTATCATTCATAAAAAAATAAATAAATAAATAAATAAAACTTTTATGCTGATGTTCTATTAGCCAGTTTACGCAATCTGGTGTAAATATTCCTGTCGTAATTCTTAATTGTTTCCCGACTTTGCCGTTTTCTGTGACTTGGCCGACTTAAAGACCACCCCATTTTCCCCCTTAATGGTTTCCTGCGCTTGGAAAATGATCTTGGCATTGTGCTTTGGATAATCAAGAACAATACTGAGCGTGTATCTCGCAGCAAGCTGGGAACACACACGGGAAAAAAAGACGCTTTGTTTTGCGGCCCGAGCCTAACTACAAAAGGCAGAACCGTTATGTTGAGCTGAGATGGGAGAAGTTTTTTTGAATCCACACACCCGCTAATGAATGGCTTTTAAAACGCCTGCCAACAGGCTCTCTACAATTGCAAATGCTCCCTTTGAAGCCTGAGGTAGAGCCGGGAACTTTTTTTCCCCCAAATGTTTATTCCTGGGAATGATGGAAGGGGAAAATATCTGGTGAAGAGTTTTTTTTTTTATTTCACAAAAGGTCCAGAGTTTGTTTGTTTGCATCTGAAATGTAGGAATGTATTTTTGAAGAGTGACAGTGTTCTGACACATTCCTTAAAACAAAAAAAAAAGCAGTCTGATATGTTACCAAATCTGATATGAGCGTTCCATCGAGTTTCGGAATAACACAAAGCACCCGAGTATTTGCACCCGACAGGAAATCATTTTAAGGGGGTCCAAGCGCTGGCGCTGCTGGAACCCTGTTGTTTTTTCTTTTCTTGACAGGAGGAAACTTCACAGCAAACTATAGTTTATGGCCACAAAGTACGCATTCGTGAGAATAAGGAGATGTGAGACGCCTGTTTGAGTTTTTTTTTACAAAAGTCCAGAATCCTGACAGGCAGTCATATTTTGGAAAAACGGTGTGAAAGAAGTCGGACGTACCCGAGGTGTTCCGTGCTTGAAGAAAACGTCTGTGTTTAGACAAAAGATGAGGTGAAGTTGTGGTGAAATGATTGTTTTTCCTTTTTGCTAAAAGGAAGAGATGATGGGAAGGAAAAAAGAACTTCACACTAAAGTTAGTCGTGTGTGTGTGTGTGTGTGTGTTTCAAAAATGTTTCACTGCTGCCATGAAAGCTGTCTGATGCATTCCTGAGAACGATGGGAAGCACTGAGTTTGGGGTTTTACAAAGGACCGGAGTCTATTTGCACCTGACAGGAAATCTTTTTTTTTTTAACTAAAAGGAAGCATCTACGGGGGGAAAACTTCACACCAAAGTTTTTTTTTTTTTTTTGATTGTTGCCATGAAAGCAGTCATACCATATTCATGAGAATGATGGGACATGAGACATCTGTTTAAGAAACTTACAAAGGTCTGGACTGTTTACCTGACAGGTTGTCGTTTTTGTGCTAAAAAGAAAAAAATAGTGCATGAAAATAGTCGGACCTACCCAAGGCATTGGGAAAAAAAAAACGCCTCCGTGTTTAGACGAAAGGTGAAGTTTACTTTTTTTTTTTTTTCCCAGTCAAATGCATGAGGGTGAAATTTAAGCAACAGAGGAAAGAATGTGTCAAGGTTCAGAACAGACGCAGCGCTCTGTGGAAAACGATGGATCACGGTGGGCTTGAAAGCTTGACGGGCTGGTGACAGGGGCGCATTGTGCAACTGAGTAAAGGAGGAGGGGAAGGGAAGGGAGGGAACGCAAGCCTGTCTGTGATTTGGCATCCTGGTAAACACACATGAACGTCGCTGTTTGAGGAGAGCCGTAATGCTCTGGAAGCACTTCTGAGGAAGCATAAGCCTCTTTTTGGGTCGCGGGTCTGCCATGTCTCAAAAGAGTTTTTGAGAAAATGAAGGGGGGTGGGGTGGCAGGGTTGATGGTTTTGGGGTGGGGAAAGGGGGGATTTGGGGGTCCACTTTTAAAAAGTCCACTTGAACAAGGAAGGCCACTTTGCAGGCTTTTTTAAGACGCATGCAAATATTTTCTCACCGAATGTTTATGGAGCAGCTCTACAGCTCCAGAGCGAATACATCAGACCCTGGTGCTGATAATAGACAGGATATTAGTATCATTGCACTCCTTATTCTTCCATATAGACACGTAGGCAGGATTTTCTTCATACACTCTTATATAAAGAGCAGCATTTCTTCTAAGCACTTTTATTTTGAGCAGATTTGATTTAAATGCAGCGTCCCGCTTTCCTGCGTCTGCTTGGCCAAGGCTATTGTGTAATTTTGTTCAGTGTTTAAAAGACCGGATAGAAATTTTGTCTGAAATGACTGTCTCTAAGGCTGTGATTATTCCTGCCTGGATAGTAGGTGCACTCTTCTCTTTCAACCGATGTTTGGTTTCTGTGTGAAAGAAACCCTAAAAGGTTCTGTGTACAAGCACTGGGTGATCTTTCAATAATATATCGATGGCATGATAAACTATCAGAGTTCACATTTTCACATATTGTGGTTCGTACAATTTTTTTATAAACAAGTTTTACCAATGGCAAAGTCTCAAGGCATCGGATTAACCGTAAAATTAAATGTAATGTTTTCTTGGTGTCAGTAAACGCTCTGAAATCTACAATTTTTCTATTTCTCATATTGGAGCACTCCAAAGTATAGATTGACATTCTTGGATTGTCCACTTAAAGATGTTACGCAGAACACTACAATGGAGAATGTTCTATTGACACCAGGAACCCTTAAGGAACCATTTTTTTTAATCCCAAGAGAACCCAGATTAATGAAGGGAAATTGAGATTAATATTCAATGAAACCATTAAATTTCAGAATATTAGTTGTGAATTGTCGGGGGCACGGTGGCTTAGTGTTTAGCACGTTCGCCTCACACCTCCAGGGTTGGGGGTTCGATTCCCGTCTCCACCTTGTGTGTGTGGAGTTTGCATGTTCTCCCCGTGCCTCGGGGGTTTCCTCCGGGTACTCCGGTTTCCTCCCCCGGTCCAAAAACATGCCTGGTAGGTTGATAGGCATCTCTGGAAAATTGTCCGTAGTGTGTGATTGCATGAGTGAATGAAAGTGTGTGTGTGTGTGCCCTGTGATGGGTCCAGGGTGTATCCTGCCTTGATGCCCGATGACGCCTGAGATAGGCACAGGCTCCCCGTGACCTGCGAGTTTGGATAAGCGGTAGAAAATGAATGAATAGTTGTGAATTGTCATGTTTGGGGAACTATTAAAGGTTCCATATAGAAGTCTCGAACGAAGAGGTGTTTCTTCACTCCATGTACCAAGAGGACGGAAGTCCTTTAAAATGAAAACTCTTTTAAAAGTTCATAGAGGAACCATTTTAAAAGTGGACTGCACCACATAGGAAGTTGAATAATAAAAGGAGACGAATATGTCGCGAAATGGATAAAGATCATCATCTCTGATGTTTCTCACATGCTACAGTACCATCTTCTTATGGATTAAGTAACGCTGTCCTATTAGTGTCCGCTTTGTCTTGATTTGAAGAGCTGATATTGCGATTTTACAGTGACAGAACAGTACTGAAAAGTCATGTGGTAGCTGAATGTATCCACCAAAGACTTTGTGGCTGAAGGTATATAAGGTCATTCGGTGCCACCAGAGTTTATTTGAAGTAGGCTTGGCTGGTATGGGAAGGGAAAAAAAAACGTGCGGAAAATCGACTTCTTGTTCTACAGGAAACAGGAAGCAAAAAACATTGTAGTGAATGTTGACATGTTGGTTTGGCCATATCTGAAGTAGACAGATAAAAGTCTCTTGGTATTGCTGTCACGTTTGGAAGTGTATTGATGTAAAGGACAGGATGAGGCCCACTGTTATAAAACAAAGCTGGTCTTTTTTGGGGACGGAAGCTTTATTGTCTTCGGAGTGATTAGATAGGAGCAAAGCCTGCTGGTTTCGTAGAATATACCACGAGCGCTCAGAGGTCAGGCTTTTATTATAGCTACACTGTGATTTTAAAGGGCGCTGTAATAAATTCGATTATTACTGTGATGTTAGTTAAACATTAACCGACGTTGCTTTCATCTACAGTTGTTTTTACGATTGAGTGCAAAAGTTTGCACACCCTTAATACAAAATGAAGAGAAAGAAACTCTCAAGGCTTCCCAGACGTTCCTGTGTTAATAATTAAATAAAGATATATTAATAATAAAATTATATTGGTTAAAATGTTTGTATTTTTCTGTCTAAATATCCTATAATTACTTGCATGAGTAACTACTTCTGTTTTTTTTTTTTCCCCGATTCTCTGTGGTTTTTCTGGAGTCAATCAGATCGTATTTATGTATTTCATAAAGAAGGTGACACATGGAAATACACGGAAAAGAGATAGAGAGAGACAGAGAGGATACATGGGGAAAAGTACAGTAACTTGTCCAGAGAGAGACAAATAAAAAAAAGGCATATAGAGACACTTAGACAGACAGATAAGAGATACTGAGAGACAACATGGAAGAGAAACAGAGAGATTCAGTGAATGGAAAGAAAGACATTGAAAGAGAAGCAGAGACGCGTACACATTTACAGAGAGAGTTATACTGTATATAAAGAGACATGCATTTGGAAAGAGACACACA
>NC_083482.1:14600404-14602904 GCF_030014155.1 Tachysurus vachellii | reverse complement strand
TTATTTGCTTGATTGGTATGTAGGTTAAATTGAAGTTGCAGATTTTATTAAATCGATCACAGGCAAAATACGGATGAAAAAAAACACGGAGAAAAATATGGGACGTCAGATGGAGAAATCGGTGAACGAGGACTGCATTAAAAGTGAATTTGCGATCGTTAGTTTTTATGATAGAATTGCAATTTTGTATTTAAATACGGAGATATGAAAAAAAAAAAAAACCCTTTTGCCATGTGATATTAAAGTTCTGTGTGGTAGAAAAGCCAGGGCGATTGCGATTGTGAGGATTTTTCCACTCTGTGCAAAACTATTGGCACCCTTGTATGACTGGTGACAACATTTGGGAAGTAAAACTTTATCTACTTTTAGAACATGTGCCTGCTTTGTATTAGTATTAATCACCCTGGGGAGTCAATAAAATGCACAGCGTTTTATATTGTGCTTAATCTTTCCAGTCAGCGAGGCCAGCTAGTCAGCAAGCAGCCGTCTGCACCCCTATTGGCACGTGTATGTGTGTGTGTGTGTGTGTGTGTGTGTGTGTGTGTGTGAGTGATTGATTAGTGTGCGCTTGGCAGGCAGGTGGAAGATCAGTATTTTTAGTGGGTGTTGGTGTGTGGGGTCTCCAGCTGCTCCCTCTGGTCTTCACGGTGTGTTTGTGTGAGTGTGTGTGAGAGAGAGAGAGAGAGAGAGAGAGAGAGAGAGACACACACACACACACACACAGGACCCTGAGGTCCCCCCTAAAGACACTCTCACTGAATTCTTCTCTTTGATGTGACAGCAAGCAGCGCCCAGTTTTGGAGATGTTGACGATGTGTGTTCTACAAATATTACAACAACTCACTGTATTAGTGAGAAAAAAGTCAAATATTTGGCTCGGACTTGGGAGACATTTCAGGATTTTGTCTCATGTCAGGCCAGTAGTTTGGAGTTTTTCTAGAAATTTTGGAGGAAGATTTGTCAGACTTAAATAGCAGCGTTTTTTTTTTTTTTTCCTTTTAGCATTTTGGTCATTCTTTGCTTTCTGTTTGCCTCGAATTGTTTTTGCACAACTTCTTCCATATTTACTTTCGCACTCCTCACTGAGCACCAATTACTAACTCAATACTCATCAGCTTGGAGTGTGTGTGTGTGTGTGTGTGTGTGTGTGTGTGTGTGTTTGAGGTTGTGATTGTTCCCCGGTGCTCCCTAGGGACCTGACTGTTGTGTGAGAGAGAGAGATGGTGAGAGAGGGAGAGAGAAAGATGGAGAGAACACGGCTGTTGTTTTCCTTTTGTGAAAGAAGAGAAAGAGAACGCCCCCAGGGAGGAGACCACAGCACCCGGCTGGAGTTGGGGGCCTCCGAAAAGTTTCTCATGAGAGTGCAAGAGAGGGCAGGAGAGGTGAGGGTTAGGAGGGTACGAGAGGGGAGGAGTAGTGAGAGGGGCGAGTGGGAAAAGTGAATGAGAGAAGAGATCTGTGTTGTAGGGTGTGTTTTTTATATTTTGTTGGGGATGAAATTGAAGGTCCTGAGAAGGATAGTCAGACAACCGTGTGTGTGTGTTTATGTGTGTGTGTATGTGTGTGAGAGAGAGAGAGAGAGAGAGAGAGAGCGCAAGAGAGAGAGAGTATGTCAATGTGTGTGTGTGTGTGTGTTTGTGTGTTAGAGAGAGAGAGAGAGAGAGAGAGGGAGAGAGAGAGAGCGCAAGAGAGAGAGAGTATGTCAATGTGTGTGTGTGTGTGTGTGTGTGTGTGTGTGTGTGTGTGTGTGTTTGTGTGTGTGTGACGCGGTTGGGGGCGGAGGGGTGGGCTGAGACTCAGGGCACTTTCATGCTCTCATCCACTCTCCCAAACACATCACATACACACTCTTTTTGTCACACACCATTTTACTTTTTTTCTCTTATAATTCTTAAATATTAAAAATAAAATATGAACACTGAATGTTACGTTAACGTTAAACGTTAAATGAGGTTACTTTGTCTTGCTGTGTGTTTGCGGTTCCTGTGTTTTGTGGGCTAGGAAGACAAACTCACACTACTTTTGCTGTTCATGGAGTCAAATTAGTCAAAACACTGTTGCTAGGCAACTGGGAATGACTGAGACTAACAATCGATCTAGCACCTAGCCGTCAAATCTCATTTTTATAAACAAACACCGGAAACTTCGATATTTTTCTCAGAAACCTTTATACAATTTTAATCAAAAGACGTTTAAATCACATAGTGACTGTTAACGGGTTTCAGTGAACTAAGAAGCGTTAATATTGAGTCAGAGCTAGCGATCTACGAGCTATCAGACATCTGAGGGATTAAATGAGCTAATCAAAGATAAAATAAATGGTATCTGTATGGTATCTTTATAATTGAAGCTAACTTAGCTTCCTAGCTCAATAGATGATGTAAACAAATTTATGAATTTATGACTGTTTCATATTTTCTCCTTTCAAATGAAGACAGCACTTTATTAGCTAGCCACATGCATGTGTAGTGAATGAAGCACAAGCACACACAAGCACCGA
>NC_083482.1:14585404-14595404 GCF_030014155.1 Tachysurus vachellii | reverse complement strand
CACACAGGCTGAGCTGTTCTCGAGTTGTTCTGGATTTAGCGCTGTGTTTTCAGTAATTGGTGTCATGTACAGCGCGCCAGTGGAAGCGCGCCAGGTTTAGATATGAATATCCGGCTCCTCTTTTAGCCCCACACAGCTATACGCTTTGAAGACGAGCTCCTGGGTTCTGATCTGGACTCGGATCGATGTTGTCGTTTCCTGAATCCGTTGCTAATGTGTCATTCAGAACACTTCCTGTTTCAATGAACATTTTTTTGATGATTCTGTTCATCAGAAACACAGTGTTTATTGTCACTGTGGCTTTCTGTTGTTGTTATTGTAAACACCTGGCACTAGGTCCGATTATTCAGAACTCCTTTGTGTGAATTAGAAGTGTTAAGTGTCATTGTAGTATAATTTATCCAGACGAAGCTAAAGTCGGTCTCTCAGCAACTGAACCTGATAGATAAAAAGTTTTTATCTAAGTTTCTATCTATCTATCTATCTATCTATCTATCTATCTATCTATCTATCTATCTATCTATCTATCTATCTATCTATCTGTCTGTCTGTCTGTCTGTCTGTCTGTCTGTCTGTCTGTCTGTCTGTCTATCAGTTAAATCTATACCTACTAATCTCTCTGTCTCTCTCTCTCTCTCTAGCTCTCTATCTCTGTTTATGCAATGCCTATCTATCTATCTATCTATCTATCTATCTATCTATCTATCTATCTATCTATCTATCTATCTGTCTGTCTGTCTGTCTGTCTGTCTGTCTGTCAGTTAAATCTATACCTACTAATCTCTCTCTCTCTCTCTCTCTCTCTCTCTCTCTTTCTCTCTATCTCTTTTTATGCAATGCCTATCTATCTATCTATCTATCTATCTATCTATCTATCTATCTATCTATCTATCTATCTCTATCTGTCTGTCTGTCTGTCTGTCTGTCAGTTAAATCTATACCTACTAATCTCTCTGTCTCTCTGTCTCTCTCTCTCTCTCTCTCTCTCTCTCTCTCTCTCTCTCTCTCTCTCTCTCTCTCTCTCTCTCTGTATGCAATACCTTCTAACCCATCCATCATCCATAAATCTATACGTTCTAATCTCCCTATCTCTCTGTCTCTGCTCTCTGTCTCTAATCCATTCATCCATCCATCCATCCATCCATAAATCTATACTTTCTAATCTTTCTCTCTCTCTCTCTCTCTCTCTCTCTCTCTCTCTCTCTCTCTCTCTCTCTCTCTCTCTCTCTCTTTCAGACATTATTTGTCTTCTTTTTGCATGGATCGACTTAATGGAACTCCCCTTTTTATTATATTTATGTTTGGACTTTGTAGAAATGATGTAGGACTTTTAAATCTTTGAGTCATTGAACTCGAGCTCTTTTTCCATATATCGATATCGGCACGAGCAAGGAGCACTATGAAGTATTTAGGAACGGTTATGAACGGGGAACACGATCACGGAATTATTTTACGACATCTAATTTTTCTGTGACTTACAAAAAAATCACAGCCGGCTTAACCGGAGATACATTCGTTGAAAATCTTCTGAAGATACAATTCATGCATTGAAACAAGGAGTAAAGGTGCAAACAGGGACAGTAATATCTAGATAGTGTTTCATGTAAGATTTTGTAGGTCACCGGTTCAAAGTCTTTGATCTCGCACTCAGGCTGGAGCTCCGGTTGCTCAAGAACATGACGCAAAGAGGAAAAGAGCGTGAAATTCTGCTTTATTTATCTGTAATCTATCTCGTATCTGATGATCAGGGCAATAAAGTGAACTTGAAGGGTGTGTGAGAAAGCGAGAGAGACGATACGACGGTAAAGAGCGTGTGTGTGTGTGTGTGTATATGTGTGTGTAAAGCGTACTTGTGCTGTAGGCTGTAGTAAATCTGCAGCAGCTTCAGCAGCCTGACGCTTTGATGTGGATGAAGTAATGTGGAGTGAAATGTTCGCAACAGTAATCTCATATGAGCAACTGCTGTAAAAACGCTCACTTGTCATAAAGGCAGACCAATTCGTCTGAAGTTCCTGCCTGTACACTGGATATGGAACTAGGCCCTTCATGTCTCTAGTGGACGGCATGATTGAGGGGTAAGTAGGTTATCGAGGAAGTGTCTAGGGTGTGATTTTTTTCAATACTAGGCTTTCAGTGTCACCAGGACTTCTCCCATTCTGTCATTAAGGAATCGGTAGAGTTCCCACTTCCGTCCTGGGAAGGTGTAGTGACAATATACCTGGTAGGAAGATAACGGACTCTGAAGCTTAAACGGAGACGTGGTTTGAATGAGATGGGCTTCGTCGGTGATTTTCGAAGTTTTTATTATTATTTTTTTTTCCCTACATTTGATTTGGCAACCAATCTACTGTATAAGACCTAAAGAATTTGAGTGAGGGTTGTTCTTGCCCCGATCGGCCACGTAGTGGACTACAGTAATTAAAAAAAATAATAAAAATTACAAACTTTTCAAGCTTTCACAGATTCAGTTGTCATATTTCAATCAAAAAATGTTTTTTGAATTTTTGTGACTTTTTTGCAAACTCCTCCATCATCTCTGACTGTCTTCAAACAATGAAGTTATGGTTGTTTTGGCTGCTGTGGAGGACCTGTTGATCTGTGGGTCACAACAGCGGATCATCTGGTCTTTAGGTCACTACAGCGGATCATCTGGTCTGGGGGTCAGTACAGCTGATCATCTGGTCTGTGGGTCACAACAGCGGATCATCTGGTCTGTGGGTCACTACGTCAGATCATCTGGTCTGGGGGTCACTACAACGGATCATCTAGTTTGGGGGTCACTACAGCGGATCATCTGGTCTGGGGGTCACTATAGCGGATCATCTGGTCTTTAGGTCACTACAGCTGATCATCTGGTCTTTAGGTCACTACAGCTGAACATCTGGTCTGTGGGTCACTACAGCTGAACATTTGGTGTCGGGGATCACTACAGCAGATCATCTGGTCTAAGGGTCACTACAGCTGATCATCTGGTTTGGGGGTCACTACAGCGGATCATCTGGTCTGGGGGTCACTACAGCAGATCATCTGGTCTTTAGGTCACTACAGCTGATCATCTGGTCTGTGGGTCACTACAGCTGATCATCTGGTCTGTGGGTCACTACAGCAGATCATCTGGCCTTTAGGTCACTACAGCTGATCATCTGGTCTTTAGGTCACTACAGCTGATCATCTGGTCTGTGGGTCACTACAGCTGATCATCTGGTCTGTGGGTCACTACAGCAGATCATCTGGTCTTTAGGTCACTACAGCTGAACATCTGGTCTGTGGGTCACTACAGCTGAACATTTGGTGTCGGGGATCACTACAGCAGATCATCTGGTCTAAGGGTCACTACAGCTGATCATCTGGTCTGTGGGTCACTACAGCAGATCATCTGGTCTCAGGGTCATTACAGCAGATCATCTGGTCTCGGGGTCACTACAGCAGATCATCTGGTTTGGGAGTCAGTACATGGGATCATCTGGTCCGCATATTTTATTTGGCACAGGTTCTACACCGGCCGTCCTTCCTGACACAACCTTCCCATTGTACGCAGGGTTGGGACCGGCTCTTCGGTGGCTAGGTTAGCTCCCTGCCTGCAATCGCACCGGGCCGGATCCTGCTGCTGGACCACCAGGAGGCTTGTCTTTAAACAACAAAGACGAAAAGATATTCCAAACTGTTTACATGCACAGTGTTATAAATATGCATAACGCGTAACAAATAGGACACCAACATGAATGTGAGGATTTATCTCCTTGAAACATTTTTTACATATCAACACCAAACCCTGTGAGTTCTGATGATACACGAGCGGTTTCGGATCAGCTCCACCTACTGGTCATGAGATATGAAATATTTTTCTTATAACATCTTTATAACATGGATTCTGTGAAGCATCCCGAGTCGAACAACACCCAGGTTTTTAATTTGTCGGCCATATTGGATTGTGTGTAGTTTACAATCGCATTCGCATCGTGATGAAACTCGTTCCTTACATGCTTAATAATAATGATAATAATGTATAATATCCCTAACACATACACTTAAAGTTCTAAAAGTGCTTGGACCCCGATAATTGCTGCTTGCAGCTATATACAGTGTATTTGTTGTATTTTTAATAATATATTACAACTGCAAGGACAACTTAACAATGAGCATCTTGTTAGTTTAGCTCTTCTAGTGCTAATCTAATGAGGTTTACATTTACAAATATGGCATTTACTTGAAGCAAAAACAGAAGATATTTGGATTTAAATAGATCATTATCTCGAACTCGTTATCTTGACTGTATTAAATCCCGGTCGCTGCTTCATTGTTAATCTTAAGACAAAATTAAACGGGTTTTAACATGGAAAACCTTTTTATGAAACATATATGATCGACATTCTCTTCATTATTTCTACGAATCTTTGCAGCTCTGATTACTTTTAGGACCAAACAACAAAATCGCCACAACAATGTGTTCCCACTGCGGGGATTAATTTCTGAATAGCTTTGTTTTTTTTTCTCTTTCTCTCTTCATTTCAAACCATCCCCTGAATTCCTCCCTCTGTTTCATGTTTGTGTTACACTTGCTTTCTTTTTTTCTTTGTCTTTTATCCTCCTTTTGTCGTTCCCTTAATGATCCTTTTAGCTCAGTGGCCTGGAGAGAAAGAGAAGGAAAAAAGAATGTGAGAGGCTCTAAATGAGCTTTTGAGTGTGTTTGGCCTTACAGAGCGCTTTGTTGTGTGTGTGTGTCTGTGTGTGCGTGTGTGTGTGTGTGTGTGTGTGTGTGTGTGTGTGTGTGTGCCCCCGTCTCCCTTATGTCGGCTTTGGAATTTTTTCCTTGAACTTTTTCCATGGCGCTAACATCTTAATGTTTCAAACACCAGGGGGGTGTATTACGCGCACCCACACCCACACCCAACACACACACACACACACACACACACACACACTTGCATACATACTTGGCACTGTCTTGAGCTGGCAGAACCTCAGACATTTCACACAGTGCCAGTTCCAAGTCAAAGTAAAAGATGAACTCATCATCATCATCATCATCATCATCATCATCTCACTGTCTCTCTCTCTCTCTCTCTCTCTCTCTCTCTCTCTCTCTCTCTCTCTCTCTCTGTCTCTCTCATGGCATACTGTGTCCTGTCCAGGGTCTATTGCTGTCTAACTCATGTTCTCAGTATAAGCTCTGTATTCCTTCTGACCAGGAAAAATTTCTCTACGGAGAGAAAACGTGTGTGACGAACTGACTTCCTGTTCAGAATGCTTGCTCGTTCGTATTCTTCTGGGGGCGGAGCCTCGTAAAGATAGGTGGGGTTTTGTGTGTGGGAAGAGTTGGGAGTTGGGTGTGATGGACTGAATCTAAAACTTTAGAAAAATTGTAACTTTAAACCAGCATTTATGATTGGTTTATCTTTTACAGGAACAATTATTTATATTATCACATCCACTATTATTTTATTCACCGCTAAATGGGGCATAATAACGTTTAGTATCTGTATAAAGCACCGTAGTCCCGACTGAACACGAGTCACATGCCTACTGTTTGTCCTATTTCAATACTCTGTACAAGGGATTTTCCTAACACTCGCTCTACTTTCACTGAAATGAAAGTATTGGCACCCTCGAGACTGTATACTGTAGACCTGCATTTTCTGAATGACAAGCATCATCTCTGTTATGTAAATGGAAATGATTTTTCATGCTTTACAACCAGAAGACAATGTCGTGTGAGTCAGAAAATCTAGTGAAAGTCATGAAACTTTGTTATTTTAATTCTGTTGTTATTTTAATTCAGCTTTCAGGCATGTTAGACTTTCCTCGACTTTGCTCACGGCCAACCAAAACAAGTTTGAAGGCAGCAGTACTGTGTGTGTGTGTGTGTGTGTGTGTGTGTGTGTGTTTGGATGTTTCTGTAATGCAGTACACTGAGTTCCACAGGTATAAATCTTGTGTGAAGGCTCTTTAGCAGCTTTGATGCTTACAGCGACTTAGTAACTCCTGTCTTTTCCTCGCTTCTGGCATCTGTCTAAAGAAAAACGTCTTGTTGTTCGGTATTTTTCACCCCATGCTGTGTGAAAATATCACGTCTGGAAAAGCACTTTGGACTTCTTGGTGTGAAGTAAAGGGGAAAAGGGGAAAAGCCTTGTTTATGTGTCAGAGTCTTTGGCAGAAATTTGGTGTTCTAACATCTCAGTGGCGTCTGGTTTGTACCTTCATAAACACTTCATAACTCATACCGTAAACAAATGGAAACAAAGAACATTCCTGTACTTTATTTGACAGGGCTTGAAAGACAATTTTTTTTGACACGGATGGAGTGTTTCACGTCCAAGTCATCCTCTTCTGGAATATTCATCACTAACCGAGACCCGGATCTTCTTGGAGCTCCGCTCACTTTACTCTGAAGGCGTTGTTTAAGGTCAGAAGAGCTACAGATTGTGGTCTCGTGTCTGTAAAAATTATATCATTTGAGCCGAAAATCAATGTTACGTCCAGATACATTGCGATATTTACATTAATGTTATTTAGCAAACGCCCTTATCCAGAGCGACTTACATTTTTTAATCCAACTGAGCAATTGGGGGTCAAGGGCCTTGCTCAAGGGCCCAGCAGTGGCAGCTTGGTGGACGTAGGAATTGAACTCACAACCTTCTGATTGGTAGCCCAACACCTTAACCATTAGGCTACCACATCACCCGATATCAACCTTATCCAAGTCTTAGGTTTGAACGCAATGAACGTAACATTCATTCATTCATTCATTCATCTTCTACCACTTATCCGAACTATCTCGGGTCACGGGGAGCCTGTGCCTATCTCAGGCGTCATCGGGCATCAAGGCAGGATACACCCTGGACGGAGTGCCAACCCATCGCAGGGCACACACACACACACTCTCATTCACTCACGCAATCACACACTACGGACAATTTTCCAGAGATGCCAATCAACCTACCATGCATGTCTTTGGACCGGGGGAGGAAACCGGAGTACCCAGAGGAAACCCCCGAGGCACAGGGAGAACATGCAAACTCCACACACACAAGGTGGAGGCGGGAATCGAACCTCCAACCCTGGAGGTGTGAGGCGAACGTGCTAACCACTAAGCCACCGTGCCCCCGATATAATTATATGTGATAATTAAATCCAACATCCTACACGTCTGTCATTTTTTTTCCCTCTTAAGGGTGTGCAAACTTTTGCACTGACGTCCGACCTTTTTTTCTGTCAGCGATATCTCAACGTTACGCTATTTAATCGAATTTTTGCGCTCAATACAAACCTTTGAGTCTGTATCAAAGCTTTAAAGCTCTTGATTAAAGCTCTTGATCCCCCGCACCTTGTTTTTGCTCCTCCCCTGCCTCATGCCGCCTCTTTTGATGTGCCTTAATATTGTAACCTTTGACCTGAAAGGGTTAAAGGTCGATAGACTGTCAGCGCCGATGAATATGCTGATGCCGGTTAATGAGTACACACTCGGCAGTCTTGACGGTTTTGCTCGGCGGGATTGTGATGCGACAAAGCCCTCGAGTGCACTAGAAAGGGGCAGTTATTGTTATCTTCACTCCCCCCCAAAAGGGTGCTCCGGTGCCAGACAAAAGAACATGGAAAGGATTTGGAGTCAGCGTTCACAAACTCTGTCTCTGTCTCTCTGTCATCGAATTGTGAAGCTTGGAGTTTTGTGTAAGCCCTAAAACCCGTTCGTCTCTGAACCCTTTTACGAGCCTGAGGCTTAAAGAGAAACAGAAAACACAACTCTACCTTTTCAGATGTGATATGTAGAGATCTGGACCACATGGAAATGTTTGGAGGTTATAAACTGTCAGCATTCTGCATGGTGTGTGTGTGTGTGTGTGTGTGTGTGTGTGTGAGACTGGGTTTAGTCTGTCTCTGTGACGCTGGGTGGTCGATGCTAAACTTAGCTACACATTGCTAGGCAATACGAAGCTTTACTTTTATTCCCCTCTCGGTTTAGACACTTAACTTCACAGGTCTGCAGTAAGAGACTTTAGCTTAGCGATTTAGCTTAGCAGACAGTTTCTTAACCCACGAGCAACGTTTATAAGTAAACGTGTAAAGATAAATGTGAAATCCAAATCTTAGTTGACCAGTTTATGAACGTGGACTTGGTGAGATTTAGTTAAAAATTTTGAGCTAATATTTAAGCTTAAACAAAACTTGCTAACGTAGCTAATGTCGGGATAATGCATATCGTTTACAGTTTGCCTGTACAATCTACATTAAAATATGTGCGTATATACTGTATGTTCTTACTGACGTACTCTGACATAAATAAATAAATAAATAAATAAATAAATAAATTCTCAACAAAGCAGGATTTCATTGTTTATAATGTTCATTCATTCATTCATTCATTCATCTTCTACCGCTTATCCGAACTACCTCGGGTCACGGGGAGCCTGTGCCTATCTCAGGCGTCATGGGGCATCAAGGCAGGATACACCCTGGACGGAGTGCCAACCCATCACAGGGCACACACACACACACTCTATCGTTCACTCACACAATCACACACTACGGACAATTTCCAGAGATGCCAATCAACCTACCATGCATGTCTTTGGACCGGGGGAGGAAACCGGAGTACCCGGAGGAAACCCCCGAGGCATGGGGAGAACATGCAAACTCCACACACACAAGGTGGAGGTGGGAATCGAACCCCCGACCCTGGAGGTGTGAGGCGAACGTGCTAACCACTAAGCCACCGTGACCCCTTTGTTTATAACATGATAAAGTAAATTTAATCAGGTTTCTAGTGACTAGACCGAATGATAAAGAGCGAGCGTGACCGATTTACGTGATATTAATGTAAACAACGTTATTACAGAGTGAAATCTCACCAGGATGTTGGTGCTGATGAGAACGACAGTATAACTACAGTGTTACATTTAGGTGATTAAGACACACGTGGTAGAATAAAACAGAGAACATGTGTGTGTTGTGGGTTTCATTCTCAGCTCAGGTGTGAGCTCAGGGTTTGATTTTATTCAGGGATTTAAAAATCCGCACGTAAATCATGTTGGATGTACAAAAACGTGTTCATGTTACTTTGTGACATGGAGTTCATGTGACAATGTCTATTCTTAAACACTATAGAAATAAAATTCAATTCAATTATTATCATACGTTCATTTATACTGACGTACTTATATTTATACTCACATACGTTTAAACAGTTTATTATAGATAGATATGATATTATAGATGAATAGACAGACAGACAGATAGACAGACAGACAGATAGATAGATAGATAGATAGATAGATAGATAGATAGATAGATAGATAGATGGATAGATAGATGGATGGATGGATGGATGGATGGATAGATAGATAGATAGATAGATAGATAGATAGATAGATAGATAGATAGATAGATGAATAAACAGACAGGTAGATAGATAGATAGATAGATAGATAGATAGATAGATAGATAGATAGATAGATAGATAGATGAATAAACAGACAGGTAGATAGATAGATAGATAGATAGATAGATAGATAGATGGATGGATGGATGGATGGATGGATGGATAGATAGGTAGATAGATAGATAGATAGATAGATAGATAGATAGATAGATAGATAGACGAATGAATAAACAGACAGGTAGATAGATAGATAGATAGATAGATAGATAGATAGATAGATGGATGGATGGATGGATGGATGGATGGATGGATGGATGGATGGATGGATGGATGGATGGATGGATGGATGGATGGATGGATGGATGGATAGATAGATAGATAGATAGATAGATAGATAGATAGATAGACGAATGAATAAACAGACAGGTAGATAGATAGATAGATAGATAGATAGATAGATAGATAGATAGATAGATAGATGGATGGATGGATGGATGGATGGATGGATGGATGGATGGATGGATAGATTCAATACTTACCTAATTATATTATAGTTACTTAATGAATTACTTCCTTACACACTTGCGCACATTTACAGTACTAAAGTAAATCTATAAGAACACT